>NC_089840.1:154413512-154713512 GCF_035609145.1 Eleutherodactylus coqui
ACTGAGGACAGGTCTTCAGAGGGGGAGGCAAGGGCAGCAGCAGGGCAGGTTGCAAGAGGCAGTGCGGTGGCCAGGGGTAGAGGCAGGGCCAGACCGAATAATCCACCAACTGTTTCCCAAAGCGCCCCCTCGCGCCATGCCACCCTGCAGAGGCCGAGGTGCTCAAAGGTCTGGCAGTTTTTCACTGAGAGTGCAGACGACCGACGAACAGTGGTGTGCAACCTTTGTCGCGCCAAGATCAGCCGGGGAGCCACCACCACCAGCCTCACCACCACCAGCATGCGCAGACTTATGATGGCCAAGCACCCCACAAGGTGGGACGAAGGCCGTTCACCACCTCCGGTTTGCACCGCTGCCTCTCCCCCTGTGCCCCAACCTGCCACTGAGATCCAACCCCGCTCTGAGGACACAGGCACTACCGTCTCCTGGCCTGCACCCACACCCTCACCTCCGCTGTCCTCGACCCCATCCAGCAATGTCTGTCAGCGCAGCCTCCAGCCGTCGCTAGCGCAAGTGTTTGAGCGCAAGCGCAAGTACGCCGCCACGCACCCGCACGCTCAAGCGTTAAACGTGCACATAGCCAAATTTATCAGCCTGGAGATGCTGCCGTATAGGGTTGTGGAAACGGAGTCCTTCAAAAGTATGATGGCAGCGGCGGCCCCGCGCTACTCAGTTCCCAGTCGCCACTACTTTTCCCGATGTGCCGTCCCAGCCCTGCACGACCACGTCTCCCGCAACATTGTACGCTCCCTCACCAACGCGGTTACTGCCAAGGTCCACTTAACAACGGACACGTGGACAAGCAAAGGCGGGCAGGGCCACTATATCTCCCTGACGGCACATTGGGTGAATTTAGTGGAGGCTGGGACAGAGTCAGAGCCTGGGACCGCTCACGTCCTACCCACCCCCAGAATTGCGGGCCCCAGCTCGGTGGTGGTATCTGCGGCGGTGTATGCTTCCTCCACTAAAGCACCCTCCTCCTCCTCCTCCTCCTCCTCAGCAGCAGCACGTCGCCAGCAGTCGGTGTCGCGCGGCGTGGCAGCACAGCGGTGGGCAAGCGGCAGCAGGCCGTGCTGAAACTACTCAGCTTAGGAGATAAGAGGCACACGGCCCACGAACTGCTGCAGGGTCTGACAGAGCAGACCGACCGCTGGCTTGCGCCACTGAGCCTCCAACCGGGCATGGTCGTGTGTGACAACGGCCGTAACCTGGTGGCAGCTCTGCAGCTCGGCAGCCTCACGCACGTGCCAAGCCTGGCCCACGTCTTTAATTTGGTGGTTCAGCGCTTTCTGAAAAGCTACCCACGCTTGTCAGACCTGCTCGGAAAGGTGCGCCGGCTCTGCGCACATTTCCGCAAGTCCCACATGGACACTGCCACCCTGCGCACCCTGCAACATCGGTTTAATCTGCCAGTGCACCGACTGCTGTGCGACGTGCCCACACGGTGGAACTCTACGCTCCCCATGTTGGCCAGGCTCTATGAGCAGCGTAGAGCTATAGTGGAATACCAACTCCAACATGGGCGGCGCAGTGGGAGTCAGCCTCCTTAATTCTTTTCAGAAGAGTGGGCCTGGTTGGCAGACATCTGCCAGGTCCTTGGAAAGTTTGAGGAGTCTACCCAGGTGGTGAGCGGCGATGCTGCAATCATTAGCGTCACAATTCCTCTGCTATGCCTCTTGAGAAGTTCCCTGCAAAGCATAAAGGCAGACGCTTTGCGCTCGGAAACAGAGCCGGGGGAAGACAGTATGTCGCTGGATAGTCAGAGCACCCTCCTGTCTATATCTCAGTGCGGTGAGGAGGAGGAGGAGGAGGAGGAGGAAGATGATGAGGAGGGGGAAGAGACAGCTTGGCCCACTGCTGAGGGTACACATGCTGCTTGCCTGTCATCCTTTCAGCATGTATGGCCTGAGGAGGAGGAGGAGGAGGATCCTGAAAGTGATCTTCCTAGTGTGGACAGCCATGTGTTGCGTACAGGTACCCTGGCACACATGGCTGACTTCATGTTAGGATGCCTTTCTCGTGACCCTCGCGTTACACGCATTCTGGCCACTACGGATTACTGGTGTACACACTGCTTGACCCACGGTATAAGGAGAACCTTTCCACTCTCATACCCGAAGAGGAAAGGGGTTCGAGAGTGTTGCTATACCACAGGACCCTGGCGGACAAAATGATGGTAAAATTCCCATACGACAGCGCTAGTGGCCGAAGGCGCAGTTCCGAGGGTCAGGTAGCAGGGGAGGCGCGGAGATCAGGCAGCATGTACAGCACAGGCAGGGCAACACTCTCTAAGGCCCTTGACAGCTTTATGGCTCCCCAGCAAGACTGTGTCACCGCTCCCCAGTCACGGCTGAGTCGGCGGGAGCACTGTAAAAGGATGGTGAGGGAGTACGTAGCCGATCGCACGACCGTCCTCCGTGACGCCTCTGCCCCCTACAACTACTGGGTGTCGAAGCTGGACACGTGGCCTGAACTCGCGCTGTATGCCCTGGAGGTGCTTGCTTGTCCTGCGGCTAGCGTCTTGTCAGAGAGGGTGTTTAGTGCGGCTGGGGGATTCATCACAGATAAGCGTACCCGCCTGTCAACGAACAGTGCCGACAGGCTAACACTCATCAAGATGAACAAAGCCTGGATTTCGCCAGACTTCTCTTCTCCACCAGCGGACAGCAGCGATACCTAAGCAATACGTAGGCTGCACCCGCGGATGGAAGCATCGTTCTCTATCCCCATCAAAAACGGGGACCTTTTCGCTTCATCAATCTGTGTATAATATTCCTCCTCCTCCTCCTGCTCCTCCTCCTGAAACCTCACATAATCACGCCGAACGGGCAATTTTTCTTAGGCCCACAAGGGTCAGTCATATAATTTTTCGAAACAATTTTTAGACGTTTCAATGCTCATTAAAGCGTTGAAACTTTCACCTCAACCAATTTTTATTTTAACTGGGCTGCCTCCTGGCCTAGATACCAATTAAGCCACATTAACCAAAGCGATTAATGGGTTTCACCTGCCCTCTTGGTTGGGCATGGGCAATTTTTCTCTGGTACATTAGTACTGTTGGTACACCAATTTTTTGGGGCCCTCGCCTACAGTGTAATCAAATTAATTTTTAGCCCACCTGCATTACAGCTGACGTTACATCAGCTGTGTTGGGCCCTGCAATGGGATGTATTTATGTACCGCCGGTGGGTTCCAGGGAGCCACCCATGCTGTGGGTCCACAGGGAGTTGTAACTGCATGTGTCCACTTCTAAAGAACCCCAGTCTGACTGGGGCATGCAGTGTGGGCCGAAGCCCACCTGCATTAAACATGAATTTATTACCTCAGCTGTGATGGGCAATGCAATGGGATATATTTATGTACCGCCGGTGGGTTCCAGGGAGCCACCCATGCTGTGGGTCCACAGGGAGTTGTAACTGCATGTATTTACTTCTAAAGAACCCCGGTCTGACTGGGGCATGCAGTGTGGGCCGGAGCCCACCTGCATTAAGCACGACATTACATCAGCTGTGTTGGGCACTGCAATGGGATATATTTATGTACCGCTGGTGGGTTCCAGGGAGCCACCCATGCCGTGGGTCCACAGGGAGTTGTAACTGCATGTGTCCACTTCTAAAGAACCCCAGTCTGACTGTGGCATGCAGTGTGGGCCGAAGCCCACCTGCATTAAACATGACACTACCTCAGCTGTGATGGGCAATGCAATGGGATATATTTATGTACCGCCGGTGGCTTCCTGGCACCCACCCATGCTGTCGGTCCACAGGGACTTCACAATAGGGAGTTGTACCTGCCTGTGTCTATGAATTAAAAACCCTGGTCCGGTTGGGGCATGCAGTGTGGGCCGAAGCCCACCTGCATTTAATCTGACGTTAGCTCTGCTGTCCAGGGTACTGCAATGGGATACATTTATGTACAGCCGGTGGGTTCCAGGGAGCCACCCATGCTGTGGGTGCACACGGAATTCCCATTGCGGAGTTGTACCTGCCTGTGACTATTTATAAAAAACCACGGTCTGACTGGGGCATGCAGACACCTTGACAGAATGAATAGTGTATGGCACATAGGTTCCCCATTGCTATGCCCACGTGTGCAGCTCCAGATGGAGGTGGCACAGGATTGGATTTCTCATTGCTTCTGTACAGCATTGTGGACTATCGCCCCGCCCCTTTTAAAGAGGGTCGCTGCCTAGCTGTGCCAACCCTCTGCAGTGTGTGCCTGCGGTTCCTCTGGCAGACGCACTTATAAATAGACATGAGGGTGGCGTGGCATGAGGGCAGCTGAAGGCTGGGCAGGGACAGTTTGGTGTGCGCTGTGGACACTGGGTCGTGGGGGGGGGGGGGGGGTTGGGCAGCATGTTACCCAGGAGAAGTGTCAGCGGAGTGTCATGCAGGCAGTGATTGTGCTTTGTTGGAGGTAGTGTGGTGCTTAGCAAAGGTATGCATTGCTAATGAGGGCTTTTCAGAAGTAAAAGTTGTTGGGAGGGGGGGGCCCACTCTTGCCGCTATTGTGGCTTAATAGTGGGACCTGTGAACTTGAGATGCAGCCCAACATGTAGCCCCTCGCCTGCCCTATCCGTTGCTGTGTCGTTCCCATCACTTTCTTGAATTGCCCAGATTTTCACAAACGAAAACCTTAGCGAGCATCGGCGATATACAAAAATGCTCGGGTCGCCCATTGACTTCAATGGGGTTCGTTACTCGAAACGAACCCTCGAGCATCGCGAAAAGTTCGTCTCGAGTAACGAGCACCCGAGCATTTTGCCGCTCGCTCATCTCTATTGCATACACGTTTCTCCAACCTTCCACCAGCAATTAAGCTATCTATAATACTGAGAGACACGATAGTGACATGGAAGGAAGCAAGGAAACTCTTTGGACTTTCCTACTTGTTGTCCAAGTCTATGCCGTTGATAGGCCATCCAGAATTCCCCAGAGGGCATGATGACAGAGTCTTTAAAGAGTGGCAAGAAAAAGGTTCAGCGGTAGCCCATCACTTCATGCATGAGAGAGAAAGCAGATGGCTCCATCCATCCGAGCTCAAGACTAAGTATAACATACCAGGGACACAATTCCTACAGATTGCGCAGGCAATTCAGTTTTGCAAGACTAGTCTTAGAGATCTCAGTAGAGAGGCGAGCAAAAGAGACTTTGATTCTATAATAGCACAGCCAACAGGAAGATCCTCACTATCTACACTACGAAGGGCAATAAAAAACAAAGTTCTGAAAATCGAAAAACACAAAATATTTTCGAGATGGGAAAACATAACACAAGACAAGGATATGGGAGAAACGATACTGAAGGGTTGGTCCAAAATCAGAGCCTGCCTGATCAGTGAGACCTGGAGGGAAACCTTCTTCAAAATTATGCATCATGCCATATATGGCTTTGATATTCCAGCATCTCCTTCATTCCCAGAGCGCATCACACAGTGCCCAAAATGTGGAACACCAGCCACAGATCTACTTCATGGCATATGGAGTTGTGCTCAGGTGCAGGTTTTCTGGAAGAAAATTATAAAGTATATACTGGATCAATGGAGAATAGTTATATCCAGGGAGATACAAACGGTAATCTTCAACAATGACGAGAGGACAGGGCCAGATGGATCTACTCCTCTAAAATTTCCTAGATTCATCCACATAGTTCTTCTAGTAGCGAAAAGACTTCTGCTCAAGCATTGGCTCCTGCAAACAATCCCAGGAATAACAGAGCTGGTAGCCCAATTTAAATTCCTATTAAACATTGAACGAGTGGAGACAGAGAGACACAAAGAAAAATCAGCAAAAACATTTTTCAAAAAATGGCAGATTTTCCTCCAATCACACTACACCGACCAAGAAATTAGAAAGATAGTGACGCCCTTTCAGTATACAACCTGGTACCTAATAGAGGAGGCTAGAGACTCTCTGGGAAGATTGAAAATCAGTAGAAGACAGGAAAATGGAACATACCGGAATGGAACATGAGACATAGGATAGAGTCTGGACGGGGACAGCAGGAGGAGAGGAGGTTAAAAATAATGAAAGTCCCCACTCCTGGTTATTTTCTTTTCCTTTTTATTTATATAGTTAATTTTTATTCATTTATTTATTATTATTATTTTTTTGTAACACACAGATATATAAAAAGATAATGGGAGGATTGATTGAAAGTGCCGAGTAAACTATAACAAGAAAATAGTACAAAGGATCAGTATGTTTAATATGTCATTGTATTTTTCCAAGATGTATTTTATTTGTATATTATTTTATTAAGATTAATAAAAAAAATTTTTGAATTGTATTGAAAAATATTTGCAAAAGTTTAAATTAAAAAGATGTTTGAAAAAAATAATTTGCGTGTCAAAACGCCATGTGACTGAGGCCTCGGGCAAAATAAAGACCAGGATGGTCTGATTGGCGTTCCTGGTTCATTGCATCTTGGTTTTGTCTGCTTTTCAGCATACTTCGTGGTGCGGTGGTAAGTTGTATATTTCTTTGCTCTTGTTTTCAGTGCATACCTCATCTAGTGGGTTTTATATAATAATTATAATTGGTTCATGGGTCCACGAATACACAAGTTCACAACTCATGTAAATAAAAGAAATCAAATCCAGACATAACTAAATGGCTATGTTATGCTTCCTCATGCTATATATATCACAGAGCCTCCTTAGGGATGGGCCGGGGCCACCCTACTTGGGTGTAACCAGGTGGATTATGGATAATTCTTTGGAACATCCATCTTCCTAGAAGTTAGGTAAGGCAACACGTTCCTTAGTGGTTAGCTTAAGTTTCTGGGATGGAAATCATGCTACCGTAACTGTGGGGGCTATGTAACATGAGGAAACAGTTGCAAAAGGGGGTATTTGTGAGAGAAGCTATACGATTTGATATCCTCCATTTTTATCTTAGAAGTTGCTCTTATCTTAGCCTTTAACTGTCTTTCCTTTGACTTATATTATTATTTCAATCACAAGAATGCATGGCTATTTACAGAATTCTTATAAGAAACACTTCCAATCGGTGACAGAAGTCCTGCCTCTAGAGAGAGACGTCGCACTTGTTGAATTCTTAATGACCAACGAGAATACATGAATTATAATAAATTATAATTATTACAAGTGAGGAATCTTCTAGCCTCGTTTCAAATGTCTTTGTATAAAATATCTCTGCGGATAGACAACTTCCTATCACATTCAAAGTGTGTGTGATTTGTAAGTTTCTTCGATCTTGAACATTACCTCTTTCCAATCCAATGTCGGGCCTCCTCCGACATCATCATTTCCCTCCACAGCTCCGATGTCGGGACAGGCCCGACACTGCAGTGCAGGAGTGCATCTGCACCTGATCATTAAAAACATTGGGTGCAGATGCACTCCTGCACTGATCCTCATCAAGGACCCCCGAGGAGAAGGCAGAAAGGGTTTTTAACCCTTTCTGCCTTCTCCTTTACACATTACATAGCGCTCAATTAGCGCTATGTAATGTAGATCGATTCTGGACGGCGATCATGTGACCGCCGGTGTTACCTGACCCCCAGAGGTCACATGAACGCTGAGCCAGGAGCCTGAAGGAAGAAAGCGAAAGTATTACTTCCGCATTCTGCCCAGCGATCATGTGACCGCTGGGTGCCACCTGACCCCAGCGGTCACATGATCGCCGAGCCAGCAGGCAGAAGGGAGAATGCGGAGGTATTACTTCCACATTCCCCCCACGGTGCAGTGAGCACCTGCACCCTCCTGAACTCTGTCAGATCAGGAGGGTGCAGGGAAAATGTATTTTTTCTCATCCATTCTCCCCAGCTGCAATTTATTTGGAGCTGGGGAGAATGGATGTGAAAAAATAAATGGATTGGAAAGGGTTAACATTTAATTTGACCACTTGAAAATATACCAACTAGTGAATATTTAGCTAACAGGTTCCCTTTAGGGTTCAGGTCCATAACCATGTTTTCACTGCATATCACGAGTGCGTTGCACGGTGAATACAGTCAGTTAAAGTCAATGGACTGTCATTAATCCATGCACACTAGCATGTGCACAATGTGTTTCTCGATGTGTAAGAGAAATGAATCTCAGCAAGCTCTATTTCTCTGCGTTCGTATGCAGCGTGAGCCCTATACATTGGTATAGGCAGTGATTTTTGTCCCAAAACCAAAGGGTCATTTTAAATTAAGAATAAAAAAAATAAGGGCTTTTTTTTACACAAATTCTGTGAATATGATACAGTTAAAGGGGTTGTCCCGCGAAAGCAAGTGGGGTTATACACTTCTGTATAGCCATATTAATGCACTTTGTAATGTACATTGTGCATTAAATATGAGCCAAACAGAAGTTATTCACTTACCTGTTCCGTTGCTAGCGTCCTCGTTTCCATGGTGCCGTCTAATTTTCAGCGTCTAATCGCCCGATTAGACGCGCTTGCACAGTCCGGTCTTCTTCTTTTCTGAATGGGGCCGCTCGTGCCGGAGAGCGGCTCCTTGTAGCTCCGCCCCGTCACGTGCCGATTCCAGCCAATCAGGAGGCTGGAATCGGCAATGGACCGCACAGAAGACCTGCGGTCCACCGAGGGAGAAGATCCTGGCGGCCATCTTCACAAGGTAAGTAAGAAGTCACCGGAGCGCGGGGATTCAGGTAAGCACTGTCCGTTTTTTTTTTTTAACCCCTGCATCGGGTTTGTCTCGCGCCGAACGGGGGGGGCTATTGAAAAAAAAAAAACCGTTTCGGCGCGGGACAACCCCTTTAAGCTGCTTACATACCTGTCTTAGGATCAGTTCAAGGTTTCCATCTCTCGGCTCCATATTTGGAGGAGAGAAACTGAAGTAAAGCATTGATTTCAATGGGGTTCCAAAAAATGGATAGCAAAAAGAAGGGAAAAACCATTCCATCAGGTTTCCTTATTTTTTTGGATGGAAAAAATAGTGCAGTCTGCAGCACAGGAATGATTACTGCTGGGACGTTTTTAAGGTGTCTTAGCGGCCGACAATCATCTTGTGTAAAAGGACCTTTAGAAGCACGCCCCTCACTGATGCACAGCTGATTCTCCAAGTTGTGAAGAGGGACACATGGGATACACCTCCGCTCACATACTTCCCCCTCAGTCAGTAATTAACTGCAGGAGTTACATGTTCCTATGTCAGAACATCATTTTTACAGCCATCATGAAGTAGAGACCAACAAGGGATTGGACACCATGAGAAGAGGAGTGGCGGGGGATAGAGCAGGGCCGATGTTATAATGGTGCAGCAGTAAACAGGTGAAGACAATAAAATGCAGCAAAAGAAAGACTTTTACTTCTGAACATTATTATATAGTAGATTAACGCAATGTTCGCTACACGTACATAAAAGGACTTAGAGGTATCTAAGCGGTCTGGCTATGCAGAAGTATCTAAACCGGATCCTCAAAGGTATCTAAGCCAGTCCAGCTGAGATATGTCCGCTCTGCAGAGGTATCTAAGACGGTCCGGCTCAGTTACGACCACTCTGCAGAGGTATCTAAGCCGGTCCGGCTCATATACGTCCGCTCTGCAGAGGTATCTAAGCAGGTCCAGCTGTGCAGAGGTATTTAAGCCAGTATGGCTTAGATATGTCCGCTCTACAGAGGTATCTAAGCAGGTCCAGCTGTGCAGAGGTATTCAAGCCAGTCCGGCTGTGCAGATGTATCTAAGCTGAAGCGGCTTAGATACGTCTGCTCTGGTCCGGCTTAGATACGTCCGCACTGTAGAGGTTTCTAAGCGGGTCCGGCTGTGCAGAGGTATCTAAGCCAGATCCGGCTTAGATATCTCTGCTGTGCAGATGTATCTCAGTAGATGGGACAATGTATTTAGATGGGACGAATATCAGGCAAACGATGCCCGACACTCGTCCCTGCAATTACCCGCTCACGTGCTTGGAAAAGTAATAATGTTTACTAATTGACAGAAACTTTTTACCTTTATGAGATCCGCAGCCTCCCAGTTTAAGTGGGGCCACAGAAAGGCACTATTAGGAGGCAGAGATTACAGCCGAGAGAAGAATCTAAAACATATGCATGCAAAAAAATAACAAGTGTCTGTGAGATTGTAAGGGGCTGAATCTCCCCCTTTAAGGCATTCACAGTGCTTCTTCTTTCCCTGGTGTGTCTTTCCTCAGTACTCTGTACTGTATTTATGATGGTACCTGTTTGCTTTGCGTACGGTAATTCTATATGCATTTTATTTTTGTCTTTTGATGGCTAGATGCCACTGTATTGTGGAGTCTGTCCTGCAGAGGAACTCCAACCTGGACGAAAAGTGGTTGAGCAGTGTGTTCCTGATAAAAACTGGTGTGTGCAGAGTGGAAATTGAAAGGTGCAGGGTCAGCGGAGTGTTGTGGGTCCGCAGGGTGTTGTGGGTGATCACTGAGTGATCAAGGGTCAGCAGAGTGTTTTGGGTCAGCCACTGAGTGTCTGAGTTTTGTCACCAGAAAAAGAGCAGCCTGTGCCCACATTACTGCAGAGCAGTACTGCCGACGGTAAGCCGGAGGTTTCATCAGTAACCAGCACCAGCATGAGTACAGCACTTGAGCAGAAAAAAAGTTGAGTATATCACCAAAGCCACCTGGTATATTTGATTGGTGACACAGAGACTTTACCTTACCATAGACTTACAGAGACTTTGCTTAACCCAAGCTGACAACATTCAAAGACTGTTAATCCTATATCATATGCACGTATAAAACATATATTCTACATTCTGTTGCCAGTTGCACCCCTGGAGTGGTTGCCAAATAAAAAAAAACTATTAATTGCAAGTGCTGCCCCAGCGTTACTGTCAACCATCCATCTGCAAATTGACAAGCTCACCATTTTGCATGGAGGGGCATTCGGATTTCTCCAGCAGTATTTTACTTCCTGAAAAACCATTCATGTCAGTGTGTCGAATTCGAGCTTCCAACATTCTGATCTGTACTTCCTTTTGGGCTACCTGCAGACCCTTAAAAGATAAAAATAAGGGTATTAGTATTCAGTTATTTGTAACTATAAAAAAAAAAGAAAAAAAAATACCTAGGAACCAACAGATAATGAAATTTCAGGTTTGGTACTGGTACATTCTGTCTCTACCAGAATTATGGGTGGAAACCTAGAGAGTGACGGGTGACACCCCCAAAGCTTGGCTTATGTCCTGATGTGCTAGGAGCTGCCCTGTGGTGTGTTTGTTGGGGTGAAGGGGCTCCTGCAGCAGCCGCTGTTGCTGTGCAGCCAGCAGAGATAGTGACAGCAGGGCCAGGACTGCAGATGGGAGCCACTTGGGAAAAGACACTACGTAGGCACCAGCGAGGACACTCACAGAGGGTCTGGGACCAGAGATGGTAGGGCCATGGGGCCAAAAACACTGCAACCAGTGGCAACATGGGAGGCCACCAAGAAAAGCAGTGAGAAGACAGGCGCTACCGGCGGGGACACTGACAGTGGCCTTCGGGAGCAGACCTAAAATGGCAGGCTGGCGGGGAGACTGACAGAGTGGTTCAGGAGGCAACCTGAAATGGAAGGCTGCCGGCAAGAGTAACTGCGGGGTCAGAAGCAGACCTGGAGGCCGATGGGGTAAGTGACAGCGGGGCCCACAACACGTGTGGGGTTCCAGGATGGACATTGCAGCCCAGCACAGGGTCTGGATCTGAGATGGCTGCAGCGCAGCCACAGACTGACAGAAGGCCCAAGACGAGATATGGCGCAAGCACACTGACAGCGCTGCTAGCAACACGCTAGCAGCTTAACAAGGAGCCAAGTAGGGCCGGGGCTACTGCTGTCAGATTGCGTCTGTGGAGAAATGTCAGGTAGCCAATCGGCAGCTGTGGGCGTTCCCTAAAAACTCCTCCAGCACAGTCCCAGGTCTCCACTCATAGTTCCGGTGGAGACAAGACAAGGCAGCAGTACCTTCAGGTTCTACGTAATTTATGCAACAGACAAATTTGCCTCAGAGTCCATATGTTTTACATGCAGATTTTGCTGTGGATTCATTGTAGAATTGCTGTGGATTTGCAAAGAGTGAAAACTGTAGCAATTCCATAGCAAAATTTGCATGCAAGGCCAGGGATTTCTCTGTCATAAAATTACATGATGTATGAATCCACTCTAAGGCCTTAGTCAGATGGGCGTTTTTTGCCGCGATTTGCGCATGCGCATGCGTCCGGCGATTTTATAAAACCATTGCTTTGCAATGGTATCGAACACATGAGCGCTTTTTATGCGCTCGTCCGATAAATTATAGAACAGAAATCGCAGATCGCACCTATCTGCGATCTGCGATTCCTGTTCTCTTCTCTATATGCGCTCAATGGGGCCGGCAGCAGCAGCGCCGACCCCATTGAGAACATATAGAAGACAAATCCTTCTTCTCTTCCACAGCTGTTACAGCTGTGGCAGAGAAGAACGATGTTTGCCCATTGAATTCAATGGAGCCGGCAATACAGCCGACTCCATTGAAAGCAATGGGCTGCCGGCGTGCGCGGGATGAATTGTCAGGAAGGGCTTAAATATATAAGCCCTTCCCTGCAATTCATCCAGAAAAGTGTTACAATAAAAAATATATACATACTCACCTGCTCCCGGCAGCCGGAGTTCCGTGCGGCCGGCCTGCAGTGAGTGTGAAGGGGGTGTGAGTCAGACCTGCCCCCTGATTGGCTCATCGCTGATAATCGTCCCAACTCGATTATTAAATTCTATGCACAAAAGAATTAGCATCCAAATTTTACGTACGTAATTAGAGATGAGCGAGCACCAAAATGCTCAGGTGCTCGTTACTCGAGACGAAATTTTCGCAATGCTCGAGGGTTCGTTTCGAGTAACGAACCCCATTGAAGTCAATGGGCGACCCGAGCATTTTTGTATATCGCCGATGCTCGCTAAGGTTTTCGTTTGTGAAAATCTGGGCAATTCAAGAAAGTGATGGGAACGACACAGCAACGGATAGGGCAGGCAAGGGGCTACATGTTGGGCTGCATCTCAAGTTCCCAGGTCCCACTATTAAGCCACAATAGCGGCAAGAGTGCCCCCCCCCCCGCACTGTCAGCGTAAAGATCGTTCTCCTCTGCCATAGCTGTAACAGCTGTGGCAGAGAAGAACGATGTTTGCCCATTGAATTCAATGGAGCCAGCAATACAGCAGGTTCCACTGAAAGCAATGGGCTGCCGGCGATCGCAGGATGAATTGTTGGGAAGGGGTTAAATATATAAGCCCTTCCCTGCAATTCATCCAGAAATGTGTTACAATAAAAATATATACCGGCGTATAAGGCGACGGGGCGTATAAGATGACCCCCCAACTGTCACCTTATACGCCGGCAATACAGTGGAGCAAAGAATAAAAATCATTACTCACTTCTTCTGACGTTCTGCGCCGCTCCTGCAGGCTGTCGCTCCCTCCTGGTCCACGGCAGAACATTGCTTTCTGGACGTAGGGCTTGAAATCCCCGCCTCCAGAAACACAGCCAATCACAGCCATTCAATGGCATCATTGTCATTGGCTGTGATTGGCTGAAGGCACGTGTGTTTCTGGAGGTGGGGATTTAAAGCCCTTCGCAGAGAAATCAATGCTCTGCCGGGAACCAGGAGGGAGCGACAGCCTGCAGCAGCGCCGCAGAACGTCAGAAGAAGTAAGTAATGATTTTTATTCTTTGCTCCACTGTATTGCCGGCGTATAAGGTGACAGTTGGGGGGTCGCCTTATACGCCGGTATATATTTTTATTGTAACACATTTCTGGATGAATTGCAGGGAAGGGCTTATATATTTAACCCCTTCCCGACAATTCATCCCCGCGCTCGCCGGCAGCCCATTGCTTTCAGTGGAACCTGCTGTATTGCTGGTTCCATTGAATTCAATGGGCAAACATCGTTCTTCTCTGCCACAGCTGTAACAGCTGTGGCAGATAAGAAGGATTTGTCTTCTATATGTTCTCAATGGGGTAGGCGCTGCTGCCGCCGGCCCCATTGAGCGCATATAGAGAAGATTTATGGCCTTAAGAAGGACCGTTGGGGTTCTTGAAACCTAAAATGCTCCTAACACTCTCCCTATAGCAGCTCCACCAAGATACCACTTTCCCTGAACTAATGTCAGAATGCATCTGTGGCGAGCCGCGGGAGGGGCAGATTTTAGTACTCGGGTGACACCTAACCTAATCTCGCCAGCCACTCACTGCAGGGGGGTGGTATAGGGCTTGAACGTTGCAGGGGGAAGTTGTAATGCCTTCCCTGTCTTTCAATTGGCAAGAAGAGCGCGCAAATTTCTCAGGGAAGAAAATGAAAGTAACACGAACACCGCGTGGTACTCGTTACGAGTAATGAGCATCTCGAACACCCTAATATTCGAACGAGTATCAAGCTCGGACGAGTATGCTCGCTCATCTCTATACATAATCTAATTTTCTTACTTGAAATTTAGCATGGGCATTGATTATTATGTCATAAATAGGAAAAGCTAATGGGTCCCAACTCGATTATTCAATTCTAAGCGCAAAATAATTAGCGTCCAAATTTTGCATAAAGAATTTAATTCTCCAACTTCCCGATGTCGTAGAAACATGAAATTTGGCATGAGCATTGATAATGTCATAAATAGGAAAAGTTAATGGGTCCCAACTCGATTATTCAATTCTATGCACAAAAGAATCAGCATCCAAATTTTACGTACGTAATATAATTTTCTTACTTGAAATTTAGCACGGGCATTGATTATTATGTCATACATAGGAAAAGTTAATGGGTCCCAACTCGATTATTCAGTTCTAAGCGCAAAAGAATTAGCATCCAAATTTTACATACGGAATCTAATTCTCTCACTTCCCGATGTTAGAGAAACTTGAAATTTGGCACAAGCATTGATTATGTCATACATAGGAAAAGTTAATGGGTCCCAACTCGATTGTTCAATTTTATGTGCAAAAGAATTAGCATCCAAATTTTACGTACGGAATGTAATTTTCTCACTTTCCGGTGTCATAAAAACGGGAAATTTGGCACGAGCATTGATTATGTCATAAATATGAAAAGTTAATGGGTCCCAACTCGATTATTCAATTCTAAGCGCAAAAGAATTAGCGTCCAAATTTTACGTACGGAATCTAATTCTCTCACTTCCAGGTGTCATAGAAACTTGAAATTTGGCATGGGCATTGATTGTGTCATATATTGGAAAAGTTAATGGGTCCCAACTTGATTATTCAATTCTATGCGCAAAAGAATTAGCGTCCAAATATTACGTACATAATCTAATTTTCTTACTTGAAATTTAGCACGGGCATTGATTATTTTGTCATACATAGGAAAAGTTAATGGGTCCCAACTCGATTATTCAATTCTAAGCGCAAAAGAATTAGTGTCCAAATTTTACATACGGAATCTAATTCTCTCACTTCCCGATGTTAGAGAAACTTGAAACGAGCATTGATTATGTCATACATAGGAAAAGTTAATGGGTCCCAAATCGATTGTTCAATTTTATATGCAAAAGAATTAGCGTCCACATTTTACGTACAAAATCTAATTCTCCCACTTCTTAGTGTAATAGAAACGGGAAATTTGGCACGAGCATTGATTATGTCATAAATAGGAAAAGCTAATGGGTCCCAACTCGACTATTCAATTCTAAGCGCAAAAGAATTACCATCTGAATTTTACGTACGGAATCTAATTCTCTCACTTCCCGTTATCGTAGAAACATTAAATTTGCCATGAGCATTGATTATGTCATAAATAGGAAAAGGTAATGGGTCCCAACTCGATTATTTAATTCTAGCGCAAAAGAATTACCATCGAAATTTTACGTACATAATCTAAATCTCTCACTTCCCAATGTCATAGAAACATGAAATTTGCCATAAGCATTAAATATGTCATAAATAGGAAAAGTTAATGGGTCCCAACTCGATTATTCAATTCTAAGTGAAAAAGAATTAGCGTCCAAATTTTACGTACGCAATCTAATTCTCTCACTTCCTGATGTCATTTTATATAAGGAAACATTGCATGGTTACCTCCCGTGGTGTTTCCTGGGTAACACAGAGAACTATGCAAAATGGTGAACATATGTTTTTCCTCGGTATCTCTAAAGTAACCACGACTTCATAAGATTTTTCATTTGAACACCAGATAAACACCAGTACCAAATTAACTCGGGCGAAGCCGGGTATATCAGCTAGTAGTTAATAAAGAACAATTGCCAAGAACTGTAACTACTAACACTATGTGTGGCTGCACTGAGAACACTCCAGCCAAGAGGAGTATATGTTACAGTCCTAATAACAGACTGGGCGGGTGCTATATCCCCCAATGAACGTGACGAGAAACTGATTTTATGATGTCATACCAAAAAATCCTGTTTTCTCATCTGTATCATTGGGGGACACAGCAAGACCATAGGACATTCCAAACAACTACCCAAGGGGGTGGGAAAATATAAGAAGCTGCATGTGTAAAGAAGCGCAATAAGCACTTCAACTGCGGCTAGCGTTAAAGGATGGCCCGACATCTAGCATGCTCGGAGATAGAGCATAAAGGGCCAGAGAAACAGTCCCATCTATCCACTGGGAAAGAGCTCCCTACGAGGAGCTTCCAAGGAGCCACCTGCTGTCTGAGTAATATGTGCTGTAACACAGCCAGATGATATGACATCCTTGGCACTGTAACCCTGTACTGCCATGGAGTGGAATTATTACAAGGAGCCCACCTCGGAGTCCAAGGACACGACTTGTGTTGTCAGGAGGACCAGCAGAGGGCTAGAACGACTGAAAAATGCCATTAGAGGTAATCTTGTGCAGTCAGACAGAGCTACCTGTGACTGGCGCATCCCTGGGACGAGTCGCCATCGACAAAGGTGGCAACCAAAAAAGTCCTCACTGCAGCGGATAACGAACTTGTCTGATGAAAAAACGACCATAGAAAAGTCTGCCTGATAGAGCCTTTTGCCCGGAAGGTAGGCTGGTAGCCAAGGTGAGCTATTCGTGACCACAGGGCATGAAATAAATTCGGCTGTAACACCTTCTATACAAATAGGCATCCAGAAAAGAGCTGTGGTGTCATCAGCGGTAATTGAGCTGAAAACTTCAACCAGATTGACAGCTAAAAGTCCCTAGTGCTCTGAAAAGCAGCCTCCACCAAAATCCAGACTGTAAATGCTGCCTTCAGTCCCGCCATGAAGAAGGAAGTGGATGGATTCCAGAAGCCAAAAAAAAAAGACCGCTTGTGGTTCCCAATCTTATCCCATTGGAGTCGCACGATGACTATGGCTAGAAAACTGGAAGTGAGAGGCTCACGTTTCCCTGAGTCGACTGTCTTGAGGCAGTCATACAGGTAGATGACTACCGTCAGAATGTGGTGTACAAAGAACACCGGCACCACTGGCCGGCCCAAGGCTGCAAAGCGAAGCCCCAAGAGGTTCTTCAGCCAGCCCCAGCCAGACAGACTGTCGTTAAACGATCGTACTGCTGTAGAATGGTAAGAAAGGAGCAGCCCACTGAAACTGTGACAATGTCCACAGCATCCACCTTCTGCATTAAGCCTATGGGTTTTCTAAGAAGACCAGCTTTGTGAATGGTAACTGGGCAGTCAACTAGGTTTGGCCTTTTACAAGATATCAGAGCAAGCGCATGACTCTAATCAGGCATTAGAAAGACTGATGTTACGGCAAGGTTACACAACACGTGAATCTTGCTGGGCGCCCTGTAGAAAACATTAGGAGTAGGGAGGGACGAGCGCTAAGAATCGAAAGCAGTATAAGCGTATCCTGTTCCATGGCTAACTGCAAGCAACAGTGCAGGAGGATCGCTGCATGCTTCCGGATCCATTTCATTGAAATGCAATAGCTATCAGACAGCGCTGTATAAGGCGAAGTCCGAAAACTGAACCAGACCTGTGCTGAGCAGAAAACTCACATCACCAGTGTCTCCCCGCCATACTGTTTGTAGAGGGCCTGCGCCAACCGAGAGGACCTTGAAAAATGACATTGAGGGAACAGTAGGAGAGGTGATGGAGGAAAAGGATTATTCTTACCTCCTGTATACTCACGCCTCTTCCAGAAGATCCTGCAGAGATTCATCCCCGGCCACGAAGAACTTCCGTCATGGCTTACATCTTCAGCAGTGTTCCCCACCGCACTCGCCGTCACAGAGGATAGGATTTGCTCCAGCGTGGGGAACCCTATAGCTGGCGAGCATCGATCTAATGCGCACAGGCATGGTTGAGCCACCTTTTCTTCTTTCGGTCAGCCGGAACAGCATGGCGGAGACACTGTACTGTTTGCCCTTCCTGTGGGAGACAGGGAGGCCGGGGAAAAGCCCTGCCTCCCTGTATTTCCACAAACTACGCCTTCCTTCCACTAAACATTAAGCTAAAACTGAGCTAGCTTGGTGCTTGTGGGAGGGGTATAGCTAGTAGGAAGAGTTAAGACTTTTATGCTTAGTGTCTCCTCCTAGTGTCAGAAGCTATACCCAAGGTCTTGCTGAGTCCCCCAATGATATGGACAAGTAACATGGTTTACAAATTTCAGAAATTGACAAATGATTATTTGCGGATTTGTTGCAGACATTTTCAAAAAGAAATTTGACTAGTGTGCACTTACCCTTTAAATGAATTCAAACATGGCAGATTTGTTGCAGAAATCTTTGAGATGGTCTCATTTATCGGAATAGAGCTTGCAGAAATTCATGTGAATGTTGCAGAAACAACTCCACTCACATAAAAACGTCTACAACTAGTCTTTCATGTGTAAATTCACCCTGAAACTCCCTTCTCTTTGATCAATCTAGAAATAATTTAATGGAAATAAAAGCTACCCATTGTAATATGTGCCATTAAATTAAATTTGTTGCTAATTGAGCAAATAAGTAGAGAGCATAAATTAGAAAAAAAAAAAGGTAAACAAAGGAGTGGTGAAATTCTACCCGCCATGTACTAGAGGGATTTAAATTACAGATAACTGGACATTTTTTTTTTTTAACAAAGATTAGAGTTACAATTGTCTGTTGTACATTACTTGCTAATCAGCACCCGGTATTTAAAAGACATTGGGCAAGGAGTAGAGAAATGAAAAAAAAAGGGTAAAGCCCCAGCCTGGATGAGCTTCTGAATTACTATGTAAACTACACCTATTTTGGCTCCATATTGAACAATTATTTAACAAAATCTTATCTGGCTTTCTCTTTCCCATGAACTCGACAATTATTACAATTTCGAAAGAAGGAAAAAATTTATACTATCAGGGGTCTTTAACACGGGTGCTGCAATTTTTCGGCCGGCCTTATCACGGCCATGGCTTGACCGAAAATCACATAAATGAGAGGCAGCTGTGACCAAGTGATGGCTGCATCTCCCAATTATTCGCCTGATCAGATGGCCCGGGTCTGGCGAGTATACATTGAGCCCAGGATACCGGTGGGCGGAAGGAGAGAGTTTACCTCTGCTAAACTCCCACCCCCTTCCTTCCCCCTATCTGCCCCTTGCAGGCTGTCTGCAATGGGAGGGGATGGGATGGGGTGGGAGCTAGTGCTGCTAGACTCCCGACCCCCTCAATTTTTCAGCAGCTCCCATAGGCTCCCATAGGAGTCTATGGGACCGTCTGCTGTATTCCGGACGGAAGATAGTTGTAGAACTCGTGCGAGATTTGTGAATTGCAAGACACACAAATATCACATGAATATTAATCCCATTCTTTTGAATTAAGTCATATACATTAGAGATCCTTTTCCACGTTGCAGAAAAAATCACGACACGTTTTATCTTTGCACGTTCCTCGGAATACATCACCCATTATTTTCAATGGGACAGGAAAACACGAACATATGAGGTTTCCCATTGAAAACAATGGGAAACACTTGCTGATTCTCCGACGCGGAGAATATATATAGCAATACTAGCTGATATACCCGACTTCGCCTGAGTTAATTTGGTACTGGTGTTTATCTGGTGTTCACACAGAAAATCTTATGAAGTCGTGGTTACTTTAGAGATACTGAGGAAAAACATATGTTCCCCATTTTGCATAGTTCTCTGCGTTACCCAGGAAACCCCACGTGGAAGCAACCATGCGATCTTTCCTTTATATAAAATGACATCAGGAAGTGAGAGAATTAGATTACGTACATAAAATTTGGACACTAATTCTTTTGCGCTTAGAATTGAATAATCGACTTGGGACCCATTAACTTTTCATACTTAGGACACAATCAATGCTTGTGCCAAATTTCATGTTTCTATGACATTGGGAAGTGAGACATTTAGATTATGTAATAAAATTTGGATGCTAATTCTTTTGCACATAGAACTGAATAATGGAGTTGGGACCCATTAGTTTTTCCTATTTATGACATAATCAATGCTCGTGCCAAATTTCCCGTTTCTATGAGACCGGAAAGTGAGAAAAATACATTCCGCACGTAAAAATTCGACGCCAATTCTTTTGCACATAGAATTGAATAATCGAGTTGGGACCCATTAGCTTTTCCTATTTATGATATAATCAATGCTCGTGCCAAATTTCCTGTTTCTATGACACCGGAAAGTGAAAAAATTACATTCCGCACGTAAAATTTCGACGCAAATTCTTTTGCGCTAGAATTGAATAATCGAGTTGGGACCCATTAGCTTTTCCTTTTTTTGACATAATCAATGCTCATGCCAAATTTCACGTTTCTATGACACCGGAAAGTGAGAAAATTAGATTCCGTACGTAAAAATTGAACGCTAATTCTTTTGCGCATAGAATTGAATAATGGAGTTGGGACCCATTAGCTTTTCCTATTTATGACATAATCAATGTTCGTGCCAAATTTCCCGTTTCTATGACACCGGAAAGTGAAGAAATTACATTCCGCACATAAAATTTGGACGCTAATTCTTTTGCGCATACAATTGAATAATGGAGTTGGGACCCATTCGCTTTACCTATTTATGACATAATCAATGCTCGTGCCAAATTTCACGTTTCTATGACACCGGAAAGTGAAAAAATTACATTCCGCACGTAAAATTTCGATGCCAATTCTTTTACGCTAGAATTGAATAATCGAGTTGGGACCTATGAACTTTTCCTATTTATGACATAATCAATGCTCGTGCCAAATTTCCTATTTCTATGACACCGGAAAGTGAAGAAATTACATTCCGCACGTAAAATTTGGACGCTAATTCTTTTGCGCATAGAATTGAATAATCGAGTTGGGACCCATGAGCTTTTCCTATTTATGACATAATCAATGCTCGTGCCAAATTTGCCGTTTCGGGGCAGAGCCTGCCGCGGAGCAAGATGGCCGCTTAAGTCGGGAGCTCCATCCGCACGGCACCCTAGAGGGTCTATTTGCTCAGCTACCAGACGCAAATAATGAGGAGAGCTACGAAGGAGAGGACCGAAGACCAACCCTGCACACCCCGAACAGCGAAAAATCAAGCAGGCATGCAGCGCTACCTGAAGGAGCGCGGCTCCCGCTTTCCACACCCGTCTGTCAAGATGGCGCCGGCGGCAGAAGCTGCTGCATCAAACAGTAAGGCTGGAGGGGGAGAGCTCTCCTCAGATGAAGAGGACTCATGTGGGGTCTCGAGGGGATTTATGAGGGAGCTGCTTGCTAGTGCTTTGAACCCCATAATCGCTGACCTTTCTGAAATCCAGGAGGATGTCAAGCAGATGGGGCGCAGAGTGGAGGAGCTGGAGTCTGTGACGGCCTCCGTTTCCACACATGCGATCGCTTTGGAGAAAATTCAAAGGGAACATCATGATAGCATAAACCGAGCTCTCATATCACAAGAAGATCTCGAGAACCGTAATAGGAGGTGTAATTTGAGGTTCAAGGGCCTGCCGGAGTCCTGGGCTACTGAGTCACTTACCAAGGTAGTCTCCGAAATTTTTCAGCAGCTACTAGGTACTGAGAGAGCCACATCAATAAAAATAGAGAGAATACACAGGGCTCTTAGACCGACACCTGCGCCCTCTGAGCCCCCCCCGTGACGTCATATGTAAACTGCTTTCTTTCCAAGACACTGCTCTGATTCTAAAAACAGCAAGGACTTGCAAAGAACTTAAGTACGGGGAAACACACTTTCAAATTTTCCAGGATCTCTCTCCTACTACCTTGGTGAAGCGCCGATTACTCCGCCCGCTCTTGGAAGCCTTAAGAGCAAAGAACATCCGCTATTCTTGGCTGTTCCCTTTTGGCATCAACATAGCCGGTAAAGGGAGAAGGCTGCTAGTTCGCTCCCCAGAGGATCTACAGACCTGCTGGGAGCATCTGGAGCTTGAACCGATAGATCTGCCCTCCTGGATACCTCGACTAACACTACCTGAGCCGTGGCAGGTGGCAAGCAACCCTAAGTCGCCGAAAGCGAAAAAGAAAAAGGCAAAAGAACCCACTGCTACTCTGGACACTTGATAGCATAAGAGGTGGCTGTATTCTTATATCGGACCAGCGGACCTAGTTTTAGAACGGTCCCGAGTGGATGCCGGAGGACTTTCCCACTGAATGCATCCTCCTCTGCGATGTTGGTTGGTTCCCCTGTCGGGAATCTTATTCTTCTCCTTCACCTTTTCTGTTGTTTATGCAGACGGGTGACACAATTTTGTGTTTTGTATGATGTCTACTACCTTAGAGTAATTAGAATAATCATATGCTATGTTATACCCCTGTTCACAAAATGTTTCTCCTCTAAAAGCTGAGACGTGCACAGCTCTAAGTTATAAAGTTTTTGATTTATGGACCCATGGGGCGCCTGACGGATCAGGCTGATTTCATAGTTGCCTACACCTCAGTGTTGGAGGCCTAGACAACTCGCCCCCCCCCCCCTCCTTTCCTTTCCTCTGTCTCCCGTGGCTGGTTTGATCCAGGGTTTGAAACCAGGACTGCCGACCCGGGGGATAGTTTCACAACCCATCTACGTATCCCCTCCGATACGTATTTATTGTTCTTATTGTTGTCTGTCTTATCCCTCTTGCCTTTCCCTTCCGTCTCTCTTCCTTCCCCCCTTTTTCCCTATCCACCACCTGATCTTGGTACGCCTTCAATCTCTAGAATTTGCAGATTGGTATAGGTTATTGGTGTTTAACGTTTTTCTTGTTATCTTTCCCCTTTCACGTTTGACTAGAGAAAGAGAAAAGGTCAGCTCTCCTTCAGGGACGCAATGGATGAGGTAACCCGAATCACCACACTAAATGTGAATGGCCTTAATTCCCCTGCTAAGAGACATCACATTGCAGTACTTCTGAAAAGGTATGGATCGAGGGTTGTTTTCTTGCAGGAGACCCACTTCAGGGGAGATAGATGCCTGTCTTTACCGGGCAAACAGTTCCCCCTTGCGTATCACAATGCGCACCCCTCGTCTGCTTCAAAGGGTGTTACCATCTTGCTACACAAATCTCTTACCTTCACCTGTGAGGGGCGCTACGCGGACGAGGAAGGCAGGGCTCTATTTCTAAAGGGTGTTCTTAATAATAATAAAGTAACTCTAGCAAATATTTACGCCCCAAACACTAACCAGATACCATGGCTGGTGAAACAGTTGGAGGCTTTAAGACATTTTGCCAGCGGCCAGATAATATTGGGAGGAGATCTTAACCTCACGATGTGCCCCCTATTGGACTCTTCGGAGGGCAAATCCCGAATATCTCAAAGAAAACTGAACAAATTGAAGCGCTCCCTGGTAGAGACTGATGTAGTAGATGGATGGAGAAGCTTCAATACAAACATTAAAGACGACACATTTTTCTCAGGGGTCCACTCCTCCTTCCAACGCCTTGATTATATCTTTATATCTTCCTCCCTGTTACAACATGTAGCAAACGCGACTATTGACCCTATCTTAGTTACGGATCATGCGCCGGTCCACATAAACCTACGTCTGCCTCCCCAGTTCCCCAGAGAGTGGCGCTGGAGACTCAATCCCTCCCTCTTAGATAATGAGGAAGAGAGGACACAGCTGAAGACATCATTAGAGGAATATTTCCAGATAAACAAATTAGACGACCTGCCAGTTCCTCTGGTTTGGGAGGCCCATAAGGCATTTGTTAGAGGTCTCCTAATTGCTGCGGGATCCAGAGCTAAAAAGAGACAGCAAAAGGAAATAGATAACAAACTCCTGCAAATTGCAAAATTAGAGCGAGTCTCTAAGCTCTCGATCAGCAAGACCTCTCTTGAAGAATTAACTGTGCTCCGAAAGGAACTTAAACTCATACTGGAGTCCAAATTTAATAAAAAACATTTATATTTAAAACACATCACGTACGCTCAGGGTAACAGAGGGAGCAAATACACGTCTGCTCTCATCAAAAAAGCAAAGGCTAGGAATCATATAAAGTGCATTAAAACCTCTTGCGGTCAACGGGTTTCTTCCACAACCGAGATAGCGAACGAATTCCGAAGCTTTTACTCCTCTCTCTACAATCTCAGAGAACCCCTAACTCCAGAGGCTACTATAAATGCCAAGGAACAGATTAACCATTTCCTCAGAGACCTAGATCTCCCAAAAATAGAAGAGGAGGACTTGGAGGCATTCATGACACCGGTCACTGACCAAGAAATAGAGGACCTTATAAACACTTCCCCATCCGGAAAGAGCCCAGGTCCTGATGGACTTTCACTCATTTACTTTAAAACATTTAAAAGTACTCTCATACCCCATTTAACGGAACTCTTTAATGCATTACTGCAAGGCACCCCTCTCCCGAGACAGGCGCAGGAAGCGCACATTACTTTAGTACATAAAGAAAACAAGGACCCAGATTCCTGCGGCAGCTACCACCCAATCTCCCTGATAAACCTCGATATGAAATTCTGGGCGAAAATCTTAACGAAAAGAATAGAAAAAGTTATCACTAAACTGATTAACTTTGAACAGTCGGGATTTGTCAGGGGTAGAGAGGGAAGAGACGGATGTCTCCGCCTGCTTCACGCTGCTAGATACGCGCAAAGAAATACCATCCCATTAGCTTTTGTGGGCACAGATGCGGAAAAAGCGTTTGACCGCATAAACTGGGTCTACATGGAGCAGGTCCTCTTGCACTTCAACTTTCCTCCTAAATTCGTCACAGCGATTTTCTCCCTCTACGCCTCGCCTCATGCCAGGCTTAAAATTAATGATTCCCTCTCCTCCCCATTCAACATAAATAATGGTACGAGACAGGGATGTCCCCTGTCCCCCTCGCTCTTCATCCTTGCCCTCGAACCCTTCCTCCAAAAAATAAGATTGGACCCCCTGATACAGGGCCTGAGAGTAGGAGGAAAGACCCTCTCTGCGTCTGCATACGCGGACGACATAACATTCCTCATAACGAACCCCGAGACGGACCTTCCCCACCTAGTACTGCTACTAGAGGATTTTGGGTTGATATCTAATTTCAAAATTAACCTGTCCAAATCGACGGCACTAAATATATCTATCCCACCCAATAGATTTAAAGCGATTAAAAATAACTCTCCCTTTACCTGGGCCGACTCGTCTATTGACTACTTGGGAATCAAAATTACTAAAAAAGCAGAAGACTTATATGCAACAAATTTCTCCCCCTTATTAGGAAAGATAAAGAATTTAGTAAGATCATATGACATCCCCTTCATATCCTGGTTATGCAGAAAAAATATATTAAAGTCCTACATCATCCCTATTATACTTTATAAAATCAGATTACTCCCAGTGTTTATTCCATCGAGTTTCTTCAAGTCTCTACGCACCATTTTCACAAGATATCTGTGGAGGGGAGGGCGGCCGAGGCTGGCGCATTGTCTGTTAATTAGAAGGCGCTCGGAGGGGGGGAGTGGACCTTCCATGCCCCAAACAATTTTATCTAGCTGCACAATTGAATCACTGGTTGGAACTAACACACCCAGTTAAGGACCCCCTGCTCCAGTCCCTAGCTAAAGGAGCCCATGGCCCTCACCTGCTGGAGGAACTCTGGGTCCCGTGCGGGAAACATAAGAGGAATATTAACCCCCTTACAAAGGGATTACTGGAGACTTGGGCTGCCTTGGGGTCAACGTTGGCCCCAAGCCCTTCCCCATGCGCACCCCTATCTGCCTTACACAGATACATGGGCCTCTCTTTGGACCCATACACAGCAAGAATATGGAAGCCATTGGCAGACAAAAGAATCCAAGATGTAGTAGACTTAGCATACAAATACCCTCTTTCATCGCTGGAGGACCTCCTACCTGGCTATCCTCTGTCCTTCCTTACCTCGACCCACTTATTAAAAGTTATAAATAACTTCCTGAAAGACCACAAAACCACCAGGCCCCTAACAGCGCTTGAGACAACTCTAGCGGGAGACAATGCCCAAACCAGAAAGGTTTCTTACATACGGAAACACTTTGTCTCCCCTCCAGTGAACACAAGTCCTGCCTTCCTCGTTTCATGGGAGAGGGAGCTTCACATCTCCTTAGCCCCAAATGAGACCAAACTCATTCTGAAGACCGCTTTTGGTCTGTCACCATGCGTCACCTCACAGGAATCTCACTATAAGCTTTTGGCAAGATGGTATAGGACCCCGCAGTGGCTGCACGATCATAAATTAACCACACATGATTTATGCTGGAGATACGAGGATGCAACTGGATCCTTCCTCCACATATGGTGGGAGTGCCCGGCTTTGACTAAATTTTGGAGAGAGGTGGAGGAGGTGCTGAGGCAAATCTCTCCGGGACTGATTCTCTCCCCTGAGGTGGTTCTCCTGTGGAGACCGACTCCTGCATTCCATCCACTACGGAATAAATTGACTGCCTTGCTGATAGACTCTGCAAAAGCCCTTATACCTTTAAAATGGAAACAGAGAGACTCACCTACACTAACTCAATGGCGGGATAAGGTTGATACCCTAGCGAATTTAGAGGAACTCTCGGCTTGGTCCAGAGGGACACATGACAAATTTATAGATACGTGGACTCCTTGGAGAGCGATCGTCTGGAAACGGAACCTCTAAGTGATTAGGTAGTCTCAATCTCAACAGGCCTATGTTCCATAAACAAAGTACAATGTGCAAATATCATCATAGCTGATGCTCTATAAGAACCCCTTCCGCGCTAACCCCTCAGGGGAGCGCCTCATATATCGGGATTTCTCACCAACCTTTTACTCTTGCTCTGGATCATTCTGATTTAAGAACGCTGAAGGAAACTTAAGATCCCCCCACCCCTTCCCCCCCCCAAGACCTCCTACCCATGTCTCCCCCCCTGCTTCCCACCCTTCCCCCCCCTCCCCCATGTTTAGATGTTTAAAAGCTCTGCTGGTGGCGAGATGGGGAGAGTTTTTTACCTTATACGCCATTGAAGAACCCCCTTGCTCGTTGCCAAGGAGGTTCAGAGCGGTCTTCGCGGTTGGGAGGATTATTACCTCAACCTGCCTTAAGCTAATTTTCATGAGTCCCTGGTTGGGTATCCCAATGTGCGAAGGCTATGTTAAAGCTGTTTAGAATGTACTTAAGATGCAGATTGTAACCCATCTCAATAACTGATGCGTTATTGTTGTTATAATTAAAATGCAATAAAATTTGATTTACAAAAAAAAAAAATTCCCGTTTCTATGACACCGGAAAGTGAAAAAATTACATTCCGCACGTAAAATTTTGACGCCAATTCTTTAGCGCTAGAATTGAATAATCGAGTTGGAACCCATTAGCTTTTCCTATTTATGACATAATCAATGCTCGTGCCAAATTTCCCGTTTCTATGACACCGGAATGTGAGAAAATTACATTCCGCACGTAAAATTTGGACGCTAATTCTTTTGCGCATAGAATTGAATAATCGAGTTGGGACCCATTAGCTTTTCCTATTTATGACATAATCAATGCTCATGCCAAATTTCCCGTTTCTATGACACCGGAAAGTGAAAAAATTACATTCCG
This sequence comes from Eleutherodactylus coqui, assembly GCF_035609145.1. Lineage (NCBI taxonomy): Eukaryota > Metazoa > Chordata > Amphibia > Anura > Eleutherodactylidae > Eleutherodactylus > Eleutherodactylus coqui. The sequence continues at coordinate 154,441,327 of NC_089840.1, forward strand.
CACGTAAAATTTCGACGCAAATTCTTTTGCGCTAGAATTGAATAATCGAGTTGGGACCCATTAGCTTTTCCTATTTATGACATAATCAATGCTCGTGCCAAATTTCACGTTTCTATGACACCGGAAAGTGAGAAAATTACATTCCGCACGTAAAATTTGGACGCTAATTATTTTGCGCATAGAGTTGAATAATGGAATTGGGACCCATTAGCTTTTCCTATTTATGACATAATCAATGCTCATGGCAAATTTCACGTTTCTATGACACCGGAAAGTGACGAAATTACATTCCGCACGTAAAATGTCGATGCCAATTCTTTTGCGCTAGAATTGAATAATGGAATTGGGACCTACTATCTTTTCCTATTTATGACATAATCAATGCTCGTGCCAAATTTCACGTTTCTATGACACCAGAAAGTGAAAAAATTACATTCCGCACGTAAAATTTCGACGCCAATTCTTTTGCGCTAGAATTGAATAATCGAGTTGGGACCTATTAACTTTTCCTATTTCTGACATAATCAATGCTCGTGCCAAATTTCACGTTTCTATGACACCGGAAAGTGAGAAAATTAGATTTCGTACGTAAAATTTTGACGCTTAGGCCTTAGTCAGACGGGCGTTTTTAGCCGCGATTTGCGCACGCGCATGCGTCCGGCGATTTTATAAAACCATTGCTTTGCAATGGTATCGGACACATGAGCGCTTTTTATGCGCTCGTCCGATAAATTATAGAACAAAAAATCGCAGATCGCACCTATCTGCAATTCCTGTTCTCTTCTCTATATGCGCTCAATGGGGCCGGCGGCAGCAGCGCCGACCCCATTGAGAACATATAGAAGACAAATCATTCTTCTCTGCCACAGCTGTAACAGCTGTGGCAGAGAAGAACGATGTTTGCCCATTGAATTCAATGGAGTCGGCAATACAGCCGCTCCATTGAAAGCAATGGGCTGCCGGCGTGCGCGGGGTGAATTGTCGGGAAGGGCTTAAATATATAAGCCCTTCCCTGCAATTAATCCTAAAATGTGTTAAAATAAAAAAAAATTGTATACTCACCTTTCAGCTGCAGCCGGAGTCCAGCCGCGGCCTCTGTCAGTTCTCCTGAACTGCTTCTCGGCACTATTCAGCCGGCGGGGCTTTAAAATCCCCGCCTGCTGAATGATCTGCCTCTGATTGGTCACAGCCCTGACCAATCAGAGGCAGGATTCACTCACACACCCATTCATAAATTCATGAATTCATGAATGGGTGAGTGACTGCTGCCTCTCAGCACTGAGCCAATCAGGGGCAGGTCTGACTCACATCCATTCATGAATTCATGAATGGGTGTGAGTGAGACATGCCTCTGATTGGCTCAGCGCTGAGCAAATCAGGGGGCAGGTCTGACTCACACCCCCTTCACACCCACTGCAGGACGGCCGCGCGGAGCTCCGGCTGCCGGGAAAAGGTGAGTACATATATATTTTTTATTTTTACACATTTTAGGATGAATTGCAGGGAAGGGCTTATATATTTAAGCCCTTCCCGACAATTCATCCCGGGCTCGCCCGCAGCGCATTGCTTTCAATGGAGATGGCTGTATTGCCGTCTCCATTGAATGCAATGCGCTGGACAGCTCCGGCCCGTTTCTAATGAAACGCGGCTAGGAGCAGATTTTCGGGTGATTTGCGGGCGACTTGCGCGCATCGGTCACGCGATTTGCGGATGCGCATCCGTCATGCGATCCGCAAATCGCGCGAAAAAACGCCCGTCTGACTAAGGCCTAATTCTTTTGCGCATAGAATTGAATAATCGAGTTGGGACCCATTAGCTTTTCTTATTTATGACATAACTAGCGTACCCGTCGCGCGTTGCTGCGAAGACAGACATACATACATTCGTTTTTATATATCTAGATAACAACCAATCACAGCACAGCTTTCATGTTACCTCAGCGGTATAATATATGGCAACCAATCACAGCACAGCTTTCATGTTACCTCAGCGGTATAAGAAATAGCAACCAATCACAGCACAGCTTTCATTTTACCTCAGCATTCTCAATATCCAGCAATTGTCTTGCGAAACGTTCGGCGGATGCATCATTTTGTAGTTGAACACGCTTGCTTGTTATGGCTTTTGCTTTTGTGCTTGAGATGGAAATCAAACGATCTTTGTCTGGGGGGCATAACTGTCGACGATGCTCGCACGCACGCCATTTATCATAGGATAGTTGTACTATGCCAGTAATCTTCCCAGGAGTGTACTCGACAACTTCCCAAAGTTTCATGGTGATTAGATGAATGGTGTAGTAGCGCCAAAAGGACAGACAGACAGACATACATTCCTTTTTATATATATAGATGACATCAGGAAGTGAGAGAATTAGATTCCGTATGTAAAATTTGGACGCTAATTATTTTGCGCTTAGAATTGAATAATTGAGTTGGGACCCATTAACTTTTCCTATTTATGACATAATCAATGCTCGTGCCAAATTTCAAGTTTCTATGACATTGGGAAGCGAGAAAATTAGATTCCGTACGTAAAATTTGGACGCCAATTCTTTGGCGCTTAGAATTGAATAATCGAGTTGGGACCCATAAGCTTTTGCTATGTATCACATAATCAATGCTCGTGCCAAATTTCAAGTTTCTATGACATTGGGAAGTGAGAGAATTAAATTCCGTACATAAAATTTGGACGCTAATTCTTTTGCGCTTAGAATTGAATAATCGAGTTGGGATGAGACATAAGGCCTTGCCCATAAGCATTCCCCAACCTCCAAGAACTGAACCTACCTACCTGAATGAGATTTTGTAGGCCGCTGCTTCCCCCTTGCGGGCTGAATAAAATAGCCGTTGGGTGGAACATACAATTTATCCGGCTGCTGTGGCTTCTTGGGAAGATAGCCTAGTACATGTTTGCCCACTTCCAACTCCAATGGAGACTGACTGTAAATGGCTGGCGTGCTCTAGTATTTATGGTTCCAACCTGTACGTGTCATAATAGAGCCTTAATGACATCACAATGCAGCTTTAACTGTCAGACATCCAGGGTTATTGCATACAGTCTATCTATCAATCTATCTATCTATCTATCTATCTATCTATGACATCAGAAAATGAGAGAATTAGATTCCGTACATAAAATTTGGATGCTAATTCTTTGGCGCTTAGAATTGAATAATCGATTTGGGACCCATTAACTTTTCCTATTTTTGACATAATCAATGCTCGTGCCAAATTTCAAGTTTCTATGACATTGGGAAGCGAGAAAATTAGATTCCGTACGTAAAATTTGGACGCTAATTCTTTTGCGCATAGAATTGAATAATGGAGTTGGGACCCATTAGCTTTTACTATTTATGACATAATCAATGCTCGTGCCAAATTTCCTGTTTCAATGACACCGGAAAGTGAAAAAATTACATTCCGCACGTAAAATTTCGACACCAATTCTTTTGCGCTAGAATTGAATAATGGAATTGGGACCTATTAACTTTTACTATTTATGACAATCAATGCTCGTGCCAAATTTCCTGTTTCAATGACACCGGAAAGTGAGAAAATTACATTCCGCACTTAAAATTTGGACGCTAATTCTTTTGCGCATAGAATTGAATAATCGAGTTGGGACCCATTAGCTTTTACTATTTATGACATAATCAATGCTCACGCCAAATCTCGAGTTTTTATGACATTGGGAAGCGAGAAAATTAGATTCCGTACGAAAAATTTGGACGCTAATTCTTTTGCGCATAGAATTGAATAATCGAGTTGGGACCCATTATCTTTTCCTATTTATGACATAGTCAATGCTCGTGCCAAATTTCATGTTTCTACAACATCGGGAAGTGAGAGAATTAGTGGCAATGATGGAAATCGAACGATCTACGTGGCTCTGTTCGTGTCATTATAAAGCCTTAATGACATCACAATGCAGCTTTAACTGTCAGACATCCAGTGATGGAAATCAAACGATCTAAGTGGGGGGGGGGGGGCGTAACTCTCGACGACGCTCGCGCGTGCGCCATTTATTGTAGGATAGTTGTACTATGACTATAATCTTCCCAGGAGTGTACTTAACAACTTCCCAAAGTTTCATGGCAATCAGATGAATGGTGTAGTAGCGCATAAAGGACAAACAGACAGACACGCACGCAAACAGACATACATTCAATTTTATATATATATAGATAAATGCTTGTGCCAAATTTTATGTTTCTATGACATTGGAAAGTGAGAAAATTAGATTCCGTACGTAAAATTTGGACGCTAATTCTTTTGCGCATAGAATTGAAAAATTGAGTTGGGACTAGAGATGAGCGAGCGTACTCGGATAAGCACTACTCGCTCGAGTAATGTGCTTTATCCGAGAATCGCTGTGCTCGGGGCGAAAGAGTCGGGTGCCGGCACGGAGCGGGGAGCTGCAGGGGAGAGCGGGGAGGAACGGAGGTAACATCTTTCTCTCCTTCTCTCCCGCCCGCTCTCCCCTGCTCCCCACTGCGACTCACCTGTCAGCCGCAGCGGCACCCGAATCTTTAGCCCCGAGCACAGCGATACTCGGATAAAGCCAATTACTCGAGCGAGTAGTGCTTATCCGAGTACGCTCGCTCATCTCTAGTTGGGACCCATTAGCTTTTCCTATTTATGACATAATCAGTGCTCCTGCCAAATTTCCCATTTCTATGACACCGGAAAGTGAGAAAATTACATTCCACATGTAAAATTTAGACGCTGATTCTTTTGCGCATAGAATTGAATAATCGAGTTGGGACCTATTAGCTTTTCCTATTTATGACATAATCAATGCTCCTACCAAATTTCCCGTTTCTTTGACACCGGAAAGTGAGAAAATTACATAACGCATGTAAAATTTGGACAATAATTCTTTTGCGCATCGAATTCAATAATGGAGTTGGGACCCATTAGCTTTTCCTATTTATGACATAATCAATGCTCGTGCCAAATTTCCCGTTTCTATGACACCGGAAAGTGAGAAAATTACATACCGCACGTAAAATTTGGACGCTAATTCTTTTGCGCATAGAATTGAATAATGGAGTTTGGACCCATTAGCTTTTACTATTTATGACATAATCAATGCTCGTGCCAAATTTCCCGTTTCTATGACACCAGAAAGTGAGAAAATTACATTCTGCACGTAAAATTTGGACGCTAATTCTTTTGCGCATAGAATTGAATAATGGAGTTGGGACCCATTAGCTTTTCCTATTTATAACATAATCAATGCTCGTGCCAAATTTCCCGTTTCTATGACACCGGAAAGTGAGAAAATTACATTCCGCACGTAAAATTTGGACGCTAATTCTTTTGCGCATAGAATTGAATAATGGAGTTGGGACCCATTAGCTTTTCCTATTTATAACATAATCAATGCTCGTGCCAAATTTCCCGTTTCTATGACACCGGAAAGTGAGAAAATTACATTCCGCACGTAAAATTTGGACGCTAATTCTTTTGCGAATAGAATTGAATAATTGAGTTGGGACCCATTAGCTTTTCCTATGTATAACATAATCAATGCGCGTGCCAAATTTCCCGTTTCTATGACACCGTAAAGTGAGAAAATTAGATTCCGTACGTAAAATTTGGACGCTAATTCTTTTGCGCTAGAATTGAATAATGGAAATGGGACCTATTAACTTTTCCTATTTATGATATAATCAATGCTCGTGCCAAATTTTCCGTTTCTATGACACCGGAAAGTGAGAAAATTACATTCCGCACTTAAAATTTGGACGCTAATTCTTTTGCGCATAGAATTGAATAATCGAGTTGGGACCCATTAGCTTTTACTATTTATGACATAATCAATGCATGTGCCAAATTTTCTGTTTCTATGACACTGGAAAGTGAAGAAATTACATTCCGCACGTAAAATTTCGACGCCAATTCTTTTGCGCTAGAATTGAATAATGGAGTTGGGACCTATTAACTTTTCCTATTTATGACATAATCAATGCCCGTGCCAAATTTCATGTTTCTATGACACCAGAAAGTGAGAAAATTAGATTCCGTACGTAAAATTTCGACGCCAATTCTTTTGCGCTAGAATTGAACAATCGAGTTGGGACCCATTAGCTTTTCCTTTTTATGACATAATCAATGCTCCTGCCAAATTTCACGTTTCTATGAGATTGGGAAGTGAGTGATTTAGATTATGTACGTTAAATTTCCACGCTAATTCTTTTGCGCTAGAATTGAATAATCGAGTTGCGACCCAATTTCTTTTCCTATTTTGGAGATAATCTATGCTTGCGCCAAATTTCATGTTTCTACGACATCGGGAAGTTGGAGAACTTTTGGCGAGTCAGTCAGTCAGTCAGTGAGTCAGTGAGGGCTTTCAGCTTTATATATATGGACTAGCTGATATACCCGGCTTCACCCGAGTTAATTTGGTACTGGTGTTTATCTGGTGTTCACACGGAAAATCTTATAAAGTCATGGTTACTTAAGAGATACTGAGAAAAAACATATGTTCACCATTTTGCATAGTTCTCTGCGTTACCCAGGAAACACCACGTGGAGGTTACCATGCGACGTTTCCTTCATAAAAAATGACATCAGGAAGTGAGAGAATTAGATTACGTACATAAAATTTGGACACGAATTCTTTTGCGCTTAGAATTGAATAATCGAGTTGGGACCCATTAACTTTTCATATTTATGACACAATCAATGCTTGTGCCAAATTTCATGTTTCAATAACATTTGGAAGTGAGAGATTTGGATTATGTACGTAAAATTTGGACGCTAATTCTTTTGCCCATAGAATTGAATAATGGAGTTGGGACCCATTAGCTTTCCCTATTTATGACATAATCAATGCTCGTGCCAAATTTCCCGTTTCTATGACACTGGAAAGTGAGAAAATTACATTCCGCACGTAAAATTTAGACGCTAATTCTTTTGCGCATAGAATTGAATAATGGAGTTGGGACCCATTAGCTTTTCCAATTTATGACATAATCAATGCTCGTGCCAAATTTCCCGTTTCTATGACACCGGAAAGTGAGAAAATTACATTCCGCACGTAAAATTTGGACGCTAATTCTTTTGCGCATAGAATTGAATAATGGAGTTGGGACCCATTAGCTTTTCCAATTTATGACATAATCAATGCTCGTGCCAAATTTCCCGTTTCTATGACACCGGAAAGTGAGAAAATTAGATTCCGTACGTAAAATTTGGACGCTAATTCTTTTGCGCATAGAATTTAATAATGGAGTTGGGACTCATTAGCTTTTACTATTTATGACATAATCAATGCTCGTGCCAAATTTCCTGTTTCAATGACACCGGAAAGTGAAAAAATTACATTCCGCACGTAAAATTTCGACACTAATTCTTTTGCGCTAGAATTGAATAATGGAAATTGGACCTATTAACTTTTCCTATTTATGACATAATCAATGCTCGTGCCAAATTTCCCGTTTCTATGACACCGGAAAGTGAGAAAATTACATACCACACGTAAAATTTGGACGCTAATTCTTTTGCGCATAGAATTGAATAATGGAGTTGGGACCCATTAGCTTTTACTATTTATGACATAATCAATGCTCGTGCCAAATTTCCCGTTTCTATGACACCGGAAAGTGAGAAAATTACATTCCGCACATAAAATTTGGACGCTAATTCTTTTGCGCATAGAACTGAATAATGGAGTTGGGACCCATTAGCTTTTCCTATTTATAACATAATCAATGCTCGTGCCAAATTTCCCGTTTCTATGACACCGGAAAGTGAGAAAATTACATTCCGCACGTAAAATTTGGACGCTAATTCTTTTGCGCATAGAATTGAATAATTGAGTTGGGACCCATTAGCTTTTCCTATTTATAACATAATCAATGCTCGTGCCAAATTTCCCGTTTCTATGACACCGGAAAGTGAGAAAATTAGATTCCGTACGTAAAATTTGGACGCTAATTCTTTTGCGCATAGAATTGAATAATGGAGTTGGGACCCATTAGCTTTTACTATTTATGACATAATCAATGCCCGTGCCAAATTTCCTGTCTCAATGACACCGGAAAGTGAAAAAATTACTTTCCGCACGTAAAATTTCGACACCAATTCTTTTGCGCTAGAATTGAATAATGGAATTGGGACCTATTAACTTTTCCTATTTATGACATAATCAATGCTCATGCCAAATTTCCCGTTTCTATGACACCGGAAAGTGAGAAAATTACATTCCGCACTTAAAATTTGGACGCTAATTCTTTTGCGCATAGAATTGAATAATCGAGTTGGGACCCATTAGCTTTTACTATTTATGACATAATCAATGTTCGTGCCAAATTTTCTGTTTCTATGACACTGGAAAGTGAAGAAATTACATTCCGCACGTAAAATTTCGATGCCAATTCTTTTGCGCTAGAATTGAATAATGGAGTTGGGACCGATTAGCTTTCCCTATTTATGACATAGTCAATGCTCGTGCCAAATTTCCCGTTTCTATGACACCGGAAAGTGAGAAAATTACATTCCGCACGTAAAATTTAGACGCTAATTCTTTTGCGCATAGAATTGAATAATCGAGTTGGGACCCATTAGCTTTTCCAATTTATGACATAATCAATGCTCGTGCCAAATTTCCCGTTTCTATGACACCGGAAAGTGAGAAAATTACATTCCGCACGTAAAATTTGGACGCTAATTCTTTTGCGCTAGAATTGAATAATGGAATTGGGACCCATTAACTTTTCCTATTTATGACATAATCAATGCTCATGCCAAATTTCCCGTTTCTATGACACCGGAAAGTGAGAAAATTACATACCACACGTAAAATTTGGACGCTAATTCTTTTGCGCATAGAATTGAATAATGGAGTTGGGACCCATTAGCTTTTACTATTTATGACATAATCAATGCTCGTGCCAAATTTCCCGTTTCTATGACACCGGAAAGTGAGAAAATTACATTCCGCACGTAAAATTTGGACGCTAATTCTTTTGCGCATAGAATTGAATAATTGAGTTGGGACCCATTAGCTTTTCCTATTTATAACATAATCAATGCTCGTGCCAAATTTCCCGTTTCTATGACACCGGAAAGTGAGAAAATTAGATTCCGTACGTAAAATTTGGACGCTAATTCTTTTGCGCATAGAATTGAATAATGGAGTTGGGACCTATTAGCTTTTACTACTTATGACATAATCAATGCTCGTGCCAAATTTCCTGTTTCAATGACACCGGAAAGTGAAAAAATTACATTCCGCACGTAAAATTTCGACACCAATTCTTTTGCGCTAGAATTGAATAATGGAATTGGGACCTATTAACTTTTCCTATTTATGACATAATCAATGCTCGTGCCAAATTTCCCGTTTCTATGACACCGGAAAGTGAGAAAATTACATACCACACGTAAAATTTGGACGCTAATTCTTTTGCGCATAGAATTGAATAATCGAGTTGGGACCCATTAGCTTTTACTATTTATGACATAATCAATGCTTGTGCCAAATTTTCTGTTTCTATGACACTGGAAAGTGAAGAAATTACATTCCGCACGTAAAATTTCGACGCCAATTCTTTTGCGCTAGAATTGAATAATGGAGTTGGAACCCATTAGCTTTTCCTATTTATAACATAATCAATGCTCGTGCCAAATTTCCCGTTTCTATGACACCGGAAAGTGAGAAAATTAGATTCCGTACGTAAAATTTGGACGCTAATTCTTTTGCGCATAGAATTGAATAATGGAGTTGGGACCCATTAGCTTTTACTATTTATGACATAATCAATGCTCGTGCCAAATTTCCTGTCTCAATGACACCGCAAAGTGAAAAAATTACATTCCGCACGTAAAATTTCGACACCAATTCTTTTGCGCTAGAATTGAATAATGGAATTGGGACCTATTAACTTTTCCTATTTATGACATAATCAATGCTCATGCCAAATTTCCCGTTTCTATGACACCGGAAAGTGAGAAAATTACATTCCGCACTTAAAATTTGGACGCTACTTCTTTTGCGCATAGAATTGAATAATCGAGTTGGGACCCATTAGCTTTTACTATTTATGACATAATCAATGCTCGTGCCAAATTTTCTGTTTCTATGACACTGGAAAGTGAAGAAATTACATTCCGCACGTAAAATTTCGACGCCAATTCTTTTGCGCTAGAATTGAATAATGGAGTTGGGACCGATTAGCTTTCCCTATTTATGACATAGTCAATGCTCGTGCCAAATTTCCCGTTTCTATGACACCAGAAAGTGAGAAAATTACATTCCGCACGTAAAATTTGGACGCTAATTCTTTTGCGCATACAATTAAATAATCGAGTTGGGACCCATTAGCTTTTCCAATTTATGACATAATCAATGCTCGTGCCAAATTTCCCGTTTCTATGACACCGGAAAGTGAGAAAATTACATTCCGCACGTAAAATTTGGACGCTAATTCTTTTGCGCTAGAATTGAATAATGGAATTGGGACCCATTAACTTTTCCTATTTATGACATAATCAATGCTCATGCCAAATTTCCTGTTTCTATGACACCGGAAAGTGAGAAAATTACATACCGCACGTAAAATTTGGACGCTAATTCTTTTGCGCATAGAATTGAATAATGGAGTTGGGACCCATTAGCTTTTACTATTTATGACATAATCAATGCTCGTGCCAAATTTCCCGTTTCTATGACACCGGAAAGTGAGAAAATTAGATTCCGTACGTAAAATTTGGACGCTAATTCTTTTGCGCATAGAATTGAATAATGGAGTTGGGACCTATTAGCTTTTACTATTTATGACATAATCAATGCTCGTGCCAAATTTCCTGTTTCAATGACACCGGAAAGTGAAAAAATTACATTCCGCACGTAAAATTTCGACACCAATTCTTTTGCGCTAGAATTGAATAATGGAATTGGGACCTATTAAGTTTTCCCATTTATGACATAATCAATGCTCATGCCAAATTTCCCGTTTCTATGACACCGGAAAGTGAGAAAATTACATTCCGCACTTAAAATTTGGACGCTAATTCTTTTGCGCATAGAATTGAATAATCGAGTTGGGACCCATTAGCTTTTACTATTTATGACATAATCAATGCTCGTGCCAAATTTTCTGTTTCTATGACACTGGAAAGTGAAGAAATTACATTCCGCACGTAAAATTTCGACGCCAATTCTTTTGCGCTAGAATTGAATAATGGAGTTGGGACCCATTAGCTTTTCCTATTTATAACATAATCAATGCTCGTGCCAAATTTCCCGTTTCTATGACACCGGAAAGTGAGAAAATTACATTCCGCACGTAAAATTTGGACGCTAATTCTTTTGCGAATAGAATTGAATAATTGAGTTGGGACCCATTAGCTTTTCCTATGTATAACATAATCAATGCGCGTGCCAAATTTCCCGTTTCTATGACACCGTAAAGTGAGAAAATTAGATTCCGTACGTAAAATTTGGACGCTAATTCTTTTGCGCTAGAATTGAATAATGGAAATGGGACCTATTAACTTTTCCTATTTATGATATAATCAATGCTCGTGCCAAATTTTCCGTTTCTATGACACCGGAAAGTGAGAAAATTACATTCCGCACTTAAAATTTGGACGCTAATTCTTTTGCGCATAGAATTGAATAATCGAGTTGGGACCCATTAGCTTTTACTATTTATGACATAATCAATGCATGTGCCAAATTTTCTGTTTCTATGACACTGGAAAGTGAAGAAATTACATTCCGCACGTAAAATTTCGACGCCAATTCTTTTGCGCTAGAATTGAATAATGGAGTTGGGACCTATTAACTTTTCCTATTTATGACATAATCAATGCCCGTGCCAAATTTCATGTTTCTATGACACCAGAAAGTGAGAAAATTAGATTCCGTACGTAAAATTTCGACGCCAATTCTTTTGCGCTAGAATTGAACAATCGAGTTGGGACCCATTAGCTTTTCCTTTTTATGACATAATCAATGCTCCTGCCAAATTTCACGTTTCTATGAGATTGGGAAGTGAGTGATTTAGATTATGTACGTTAAATTTCCACGCTAATTCTTTTGCGCTAGAATTGAATAATCGAGTTGCGACCCAATTTCTTTTCCTATTTTGGAGATAATCTATGCTTGCGCCAAATTTCATGTTTCTACGACATCGGGAAGTTGGAGAACTTTTGGCGAGTCAGTCAGTCAGTCAGTGAGTCAGTGAGGGCTTTCAGCTTTATATATATGGACTAGCTGATATACCCGGCTTCACCCGAGTTAATTTGGTACTGGTGTTTATCTGGTGTTCACACGGAAAATCTTATAAAGTCATGGTTACTTAAGAGATACTGAGAAAAAACATATGTTCACCATTTTGCATAGTTCTCTGCGTTACCCAGGAAACACCACGTGGAGGTTACCATGCGACGTTTCCTTCATAAAAAATGACATCAGGAAGTGAGAGAATTAGATTACGTACATAAAATTTGGACACGAATTCTTTTGCGCTTAGAATTGAATAATCGAGTTGGGACCCATTAACTTTTCATATTTATGACACAATCAATGCTTGTGCCAAATTTCATGTTTCAATAACATTTGGAAGTGAGAGATTTGGATTATGTACGTAAAATTTGGACGCTAATTCTTTTGCCCATAGAATTGAATAATGGAGTTGGGACCCATTAGCTTTCCCTATTTATGACATAATCAATGCTCGTGCCAAATTTCCCGTTTCTATGACACTGGAAAGTGAGAAAATTACATTCCGCACGTAAAATTTAGACGCTAATTCTTTTGCGCATAGAATTGAATAATGGAGTTGGGACCCATTAGCTTTTCCAATTTATGACATAATCAATGCTCGTGCCAAATTTCCCGTTTCTATGACACCGGAAAGTGAGAAAATTACATTCCGCACGTAAAATTTGGACGCTAATTCTTTTGCGCATAGAATTGAATAATGGAGTTGGGACCCATTAGCTTTTCCAATTTATGACATAATCAATGCTCGTGCCAAATTTCCCGTTTCTATGACACCGGAAAGTGAGAAAATTAGATTCCGTACGTAAAATTTGGACGCTAATTCTTTTGCGCATAGAATTTAATAATGGAGTTGGGACTCATTAGCTTTTACTATTTATGACATAATCAATGCTCGTGCCAAATTTCCTGTTTCAATGACACCGGAAAGTGAAAAAATTACATTCCGCACGTAAAATTTCGACACTAATTCTTTTGCGCTAGAATTGAATAATGGAAATTGGACCTATTAACTTTTCCTATTTATGACATAATCAATGCTCGTGCCAAATTTCCCGTTTCTATGACACCGGAAAGTGAGAAAATTACATACCACACGTAAAATTTGGACGCTAATTCTTTTGCGCATAGAATTGAATAATGGAGTTGGGACCCATTAGCTTTTACTATTTATGACATAATCAATGCTCGTGCCAAATTTCCCGTTTCTATGACACCGGAAAGTGAGAAAATTACATTCCGCACATAAAATTTGGACGCTAATTCTTTTGCGCATAGAACTGAATAATGGAGTTGGGACCCATTAGCTTTTCCTATTTATAACATAATCAATGCTCGTGCCAAATTTCCCGTTTCTATGACACCGGAAAGTGAGAAAATTACATTCCGCACGTAAAATTTGGACGCTAATTCTTTTGCGCATAGAATTGAATAATTGAGTTGGGACCCATTAGCTTTTCCTATTTATAACATAATCAATGCTCGTGCCAAATTTCCCGTTTCTATGACACCGGAAAGTGAGAAAATTAGATTCCGTACGTAAAATTTGGACGCTAATTCTTTTGCGCATAGAATTGAATAATGGAGTTGGGACCCATTAGCTTTTACTATTTATGACATAATCAATGCCCGTGCCAAATTTCCTGTCTCAATGACACCGGAAAGTGAAAAAATTACTTTCCGCACGTAAAATTTCGACACCAATTCTTTTGCGCTAGAATTGAATAATGGAATTGGGACCTATTAACTTTTCCTATTTATGACATAATCAATGCTCATGCCAAATTTCCCGTTTCTATGACACCGGAAAGTGAGAAAATTACATTCCGCACTTAAAATTTGGACGCTAATTCTTTTGCGCATAGAATTGAATAATCGAGTTGGGACCCATTAGCTTTTACTATTTATGACATAATCAATGTTCGTGCCAAATTTTCTGTTTCTATGACACTGGAAAGTGAAGAAATTACATTCCGCACGTAAAATTTCGATGCCAATTCTTTTGCGCTAGAATTGAATAATGGAGTTGGGACCGATTAGCTTTCCCTATTTATGACATAGTCAATGCTCGTGCCAAATTTCCCGTTTCTATGACACCGGAAAGTGAGAAAATTACATTCCGCACGTAAAATTTAGACGCTAATTCTTTTGCGCATAGAATTGAATAATCGAGTTGGGACCCATTAGCTTTTCCAATTTATGACATAATCAATGCTCGTGCCAAATTTCCCGTTTCTATGACACCGGAAAGTGAGAAAATTACATTCCGCACGTAAAATTTGGACGCTAATTCTTTTGCGCTAGAATTGAATAATGGAATTGGGACCCATTAACTTTTCCTATTTATGACATAATCAATGCTCATGCCAAATTTCCCGTTTCTATGACACCGGAAAGTGAGAAAATTACATACCACACGTAAAATTTGGACGCTAATTCTTTTGCGCATAGAATTGAATAATGGAGTTGGGACCCATTAGCTTTTACTATTTATGACATAATCAATGCTCGTGCCAAATTTCCCGTTTCTATGACACCGGAAAGTGAGAAAATTACATTCCGCACGTAAAATTTGGACGCTAATTCTTTTGCGCATAGAATTGAATAATTGAGTTGGGACCCATTAGCTTTTCCTATTTATAACATAATCAATGCTCGTGCCAAATTTCCCGTTTCTATGACACCGGAAAGTGAGAAAATTAGATTCCGTACGTAAAATTTGGACGCTAATTCTTTTGCGCATAGAATTGAATAATGGAGTTGGGACCTATTAGCTTTTACTATTTATGACATAATCAATGCTCGTGCCAAATTTCCTGTTTCAATGACACCGGAAAGTGAAAAAATTACATTCCGCACGTAAAATTTCGACACCAATTCTTTTGCGCTAGAATTGAATAATGGAATTGGGACCTATTAACTTTTCCTATTTATGACATAATCAATGCTCGTGCCAAATTTCCCGTTTCTATGACACCGGAAAGTGAGAAAATTACATACCACACGTAAAATTTGGACGCTAATTCTTTTGCGCATAGAATTGAATAATCGAGTTGGGACCCATTAGCTTTTACTATTTATGACATAATCAATGCTTGTGCCAAATTTTCTGTTTCTATGACACTGGAAAGTGAAGAAATTACATTCCGCACGTAAAATTTCGACGCCAATTCTTTTGCGCTAGAATTGAATAATGGAGTTGGAACCCATTAGCTTTTCCTATTTATAACATAATCAATGCTCGTGCCAAATTTCCCGTTTCTATGACACCGGAAAGTGAGAAAATTAGATTCCGTACGTAAAATTTGGACGCTAATTCTTTTGCGCATAGAATTGAATAATGGAGTTGGGACCCATTAGCTTTTACTATTTATGACATAATCAATGCTCGTGCCAAATTTCCTGTCTCAATGACACCGCAAAGTGAAAAAATTACATTCCGCACGTAAAATTTCGACACCAATTCTTTTGCGCTAGAATTGAATAATGGAATTGGGACCTATTAACTTTTCCTATTTATGACATAATCAATGCTCATGCCAAATTTCCCGTTTCTATGACACCGGAAAGTGAGAAAATTACATTCCGCACTTAAAATTTGGACGCTACTTCTTTTGCGCATAGAATTGAATAATCGAGTTGGGACCCATTAGCTTTTACTATTTATGACATAATCAATGCTCGTGCCAAATTTTCTGTTTCTATGACACTGGAAAGTGAAGAAATTACATTCCGCACGTAAAATTTCGACGCCAATTCTTTTGCGCTAGAATTGAATAATGGAGTTGGGACCGATTAGCTTTCCCTATTTATGACATAGTCAATGCTCGTGCCAAATTTCCCGTTTCTATGACACCAGAAAGTGAGAAAATTACATTCCGCACGTAAAATTTGGACGCTAATTCTTTTGCGCATACAATTAAATAATCGAGTTGGGACCCATTAGCTTTTCCAATTTATGACATAATCAATGCTCGTGCCAAATTTCCCGTTTCTATGACACCGGAAAGTGAGAAAATTACATTCCGCACGTAAAATTTGGACGCTAATTCTTTTGCGCTAGAATTGAATAATGGAATTGGGACCCATTAACTTTTCCTATTTATGACATAATCAATGCTCATGCCAAATTTCCTGTTTCTATGACACCGGAAAGTGAGAAAATTACATACCGCACGTAAAATTTGGACGCTAATTCTTTTGCGCATAGAATTGAATAATGGAGTTGGGACCCATTAGCTTTTACTATTTATGACATAATCAATGCTCGTGCCAAATTTCCCGTTTCTATGACACCGGAAAGTGAGAAAATTAGATTCCGTACGTAAAATTTGGACGCTAATTCTTTTGCGCATAGAATTGAATAATGGAGTTGGGACCTATTAGCTTTTACTATTTATGACATAATCAATGCTCGTGCCAAATTTCCTGTTTCAATGACACCGGAAAGTGAAAAAATTACATTCCGCACGTAAAATTTCGACACCAATTCTTTTGCGCTAGAATTGAATAATGGAATTGGGACCTATTAAGTTTTCCCATTTATGACATAATCAATGCTCATGCCAAATTTCCCGTTTCTATGACACCGGAAAGTGAGAAAATTACATTCCGCACTTAAAATTTGGACGCTAATTCTTTTGCGCATAGAATTGAATAATCGAGTTGGGACCCATTAGCTTTTACTATTTATGACATAATCAATGCTCGTGCCAAATTTTCTGTTTCTATGACACTGGAAAGTGAAGAAATTACATTCCGCACGTAAAATTTCGACGCCAATTCTTTTGCGCTAGAATTGAATAATGGAGTTGGGACCCATTAGCTTTTCCTATTTATAACATAATCAATGCTCGTGCCAAATTTCCCGTTTCTATGACACCGGAAAGTGAGAAAATTACATTCCGCACGTAAAATTTGGACGCTAATGCTTTTGCGCAAAGAATTGAATAATTGAGTTGGGACCCATTAGCTTTTCCTATTTATAACATAATCAATGCTCGTGCCAAATTTCCCGTTTCTATGACACCGGAAAGTGAGAAAATTAGATTCCGTACGTAAAATTTGGACGCTAATTCTTTTGCGCATAGAATTGAATAATGGAGTTGGGACCCATTAGCTTTTACTATTTATGACATAATCAATGCTCGTGCCAAATTTCCTGTTTCAATGACACCGGAAAGTGAAAAAATTACATTCCGCACTTAAAATTTCGACACCAATTCTTTTGCGCTAGAATTGAATAATGGAATTGGGACCTATTAACTTTTCCTATTTATGACATAATCAATGCTCGTGCCAAATTTCCCGTTTCTATGACACCGGAAAGTGAGAAAATTACATACCACACGTAAAATTTGGACGCTAATTCTTTTGCGCATAGAATTGAATAATCGAGTTGGGACCCATTAGCTTTTACTATTTATGACATAATCAATGCTTGTGCCAAATTTTCTGTTTCTATGACACTGGAAAGTGAAGAAATTACATTCCGCACGTAAAATTTCGACGCCAATTCTTTTGCGCTAGAATTGAATAATGGAGTTGGAACCCATTAGCTTTTCCTATTTATAACATAATCAATGCTCGTGCCAAATTTCCCGTTTCTATGACACCGGAAAGTGAGAAAATTAGATTCCGTACGTAAAATTTGGACGCTAATTCTTTTGCGCATAGAATTGAATAATGGAGTTGGGACCCATTAGCTTTTACTATTTATGACATAATCAATGCTCGTGCCAAATTTCCTGTCTCAATGACACCGGAAAGTGAAAAAATTACATTCCGCACGTAAAATTTCGACACCAATTCTTTTGCGCTAGAATTGAATAATGGAATTGGGACCTATTAACTTTTCCTATTTATGACATAATCAATGCTCATGCCAAATTTCCCGTTTCTATGACACCGGAAAGTGAGAAAATTACATTCCGCACTTAAAATTTGGACGCTACTTCTTTTGCGCATAGAATTGAATAATCGAGTTGGGACCCATTAGCTTTTACTATTTATGACATAATCAATGCTTGTGCCAAATTTTCTGTTTCTATGACACTGGAAAGTGAAGAAATTACATTCCGCACGTAAAATTTCGACGCCAATTCTTTTGCGCTAGAATTGAATAATGGAGTTGGGACCGATTAGCTTTCCCTATTTATGACATAGTCAATGCTCGTGCCAAATTTCCCGTTTCTATGACACCGGAAAGTGAGAAAATTACATTCCGCACGTAAAATTTAGACGCTAATTCTTTTGCGCATACAATTAAATAATCGAGTTGGGACCCATTAGCTTTTCCAATTTATGACATAATCAATGCTCGTGCCAAATTTCCCGTTTCTATGACACCGGAAAGTGAGAAAATTACATTCCGCACGTAAAATTTGGACGCTAATTCTTTTGCGCTAGAATTGAATAATGGAATTGGGACCCATTAACTTTTCCTATTTATGACATAATCAATGCTCATGCCAAATTTCCTGTTTCTATGACACCGGAAAGTGAGAAAATTACATACCGCACGTAAAATTTGGACGCTAATTCTTTTGCGCATAGAATTGAATAATGGAATTGGGACCTATTAAGTTTTCCCATTTATGACATAATCAATGCTCATGCCAAATTTCCCGTTTCTATGACACCGGAAAGTGAGAAAATTAGATTCCGTACGTAAAATTTGGACGCTAATTCTTTTGCGCATAGAATTGAATAATGGAGTTGGGACCTATTAGCTTTTACTATTTATGACATAATCAATGCTCGTGCCAAATTTCCTGTTTCAATGACACCGGAAAGTGAAAAAATTACATTCCGCACGTAAAATTTCGACACCAATTCTTTTGCGCTAGAATTGAATAATGGAATTGGGACCTATTAAGTTTTCCCATTTATGACATAATCAATGCTCATGCCAAATTTCCCGTTTCTATGACACCGGAAAGTGAGAAAATTACATTCCGCACTTAAAATTTGGACGCTAATTCTTTTGCGCATAGAATTGAATAATCGAGTTGGGACCCATTAGCTTTTACTATTTATGACATAATCAATGCTCGTGCCAAATTTTCTGTTTCTATGACACTGGAAAGTGAAGAAATTACATTCCGCACGTAAAATTTCGACGCCAATTCTTTTGCGCTAGAATTGAATAATGGAGTTGGGACCCATTAGCTTTTCCTATTTATAACATAATCAATGCTCGTGCCAAATTTCCCGTTTCTATGACACCGGAAAGTGAGAAAATTACATTCCGCACGTAAAATTTGGACGCTAATGCTTTTGCGCAAAGAATTGAATAATTGAGTTGGGACCCATTAGCTTTTCCTATTTATAACATAATCAATGCTCGTGCCAAATTTCCCGTTTCTATGACACCGGAAAGTGAGAAAATTAGATACCGTACGTAAAATTTGGACGCTAATTCTTTTGCGCATAGAATTGAATAATGGAGTTGGGACCCATTAGCTTTTACTATTTATGACATAATCAATGCTCGTGCCAAATTTCCTGTTTCAATGACACCGGAAAGTGAAAAAATTACATTCCGCACGTAAAATTTCGACACCAATTCTTTTGCGCTAGAATTGAATAATGGAATTGGGACCTATTAACTTTTCCTATTTATGACATAATCAATGCTCGTGCCAAATTTCCTGTTTCTATGACACCGGAAAGTGAAGAAATTACATTCCGCACGTAAAATTTCGACGCCAATTCTTTTGCGCTAGAATTGAATAATGGAGTTGGAACCCATTAGCTTTTCCTATTTATAACATAATCAATGCTCGTGCCAAATTTCCCGTTTCTATGACACCGGAAAGTGAGAAAATTAGATTCCGTACGTAAAATTTGGACGCTAATTCTTTTGCGCATAGAATTGAATAATGGAGTTGGGACCCATTAGCTTTTACTATTTATGACATAATCAATGCTCGTGCCAAATTTCCTGTCTCAATGACACCGGAAAGTGAAAAAATTACATTCCGCACATAAAATTTCGACACCAATTCTTTTGCGCTAGAATTGAATAATGGAATTGGGACCTATTAACTTTTCCTATTTATGACATAATCAATGCTCATGCCAAATTTCCCGTTTCTATGACACCGGAAAGTGAGAAAATTACATTCCGCACTTAAAATTTGGACGCTACTTCTTTTGCGCATAGAATTGAATAATCGAGTTGGGACCCATTAGCTTTTACTATTTATGACATAATCAATGCTCGTGCCAAATTTTCTGTTTCTATGACACTGGAAAGTGGAGAAATTACATTCCGCACGTAAAATTTCGACGCCAATTCTTTTGCGCTAGAATTGAATAATGGAGTTGGGACCGATTAGCTTTCCCTATTTATGACATAGTCAATGCTCGTGCCAAAATTCCCGTTTCTATGACACCGGAAAGTGAGAAAATTACATTCCGCACGTAAAATTTAGACGCTAATTCTTTTGCGCATACAATTAAATAATCGAGTTGGGACCCATTAGCTTTTCCAATTTATGACATAATCAATGCTCGTGCCAAATTTCCCGTTTCTATGACACCGGAAAGTGAGAAAATTACATTCCGCACGTAAAATTTGGACGCTAATTCTTTTGCGCTAGAATTGAATAATGGAATTGGGACCCATTAACTTTTCCTATTTATGACATAATCAATGCTCATGCCAAATTTCCTGTTTCTATGACACCGGAAAGTGAGAAAATTACATACCGCACGTAAAATTTGGACGCTAATTCTTTTGCGCATAGAATTGAATAATGGAGTTGGGACCCATTAGCTTTTACTATTTATGACATAATCAATGCTCGTGCCAAATTTCCCGTTTCTATGACACCGGAAAGTGAGAAAATTAGATTCCGTACGTAAAATTTGGACGCTAATTCTTTTGCGCATAGAATTGAATAATGGAGTTGGGACCTATTAGCTTTTACTATTTATGACATAATCAATGCTCGTGCCAAATTTCCTGTTTCAATGACACCGGAAAGTGAAAAAATTACATTCCGCACGTAAAATTTCGACACCAATTCTTTTGCGCTAGAATTGAATAATGGAATTGGGACCTATTAAGTTTTCCCATTTATGACATAATCAATGCTCATGCCAAATTTCCCGTTTCTATGACACCGGAAAGTGAGAAAATTACATTCCGCACTTAAAATTTGGACGCTAATTCTTTTGCGCATAGAATTGAATAATCGAGTTGGGACCCATTAGCTTTTACTATTTATGACATAATCAATGCTCGTGCCAAATTTTCTGTTTCTATGACACTGGAAAGTGAAGAAATTACATTCTGCACGTAAAATTTCGACGCCAATTCTTTTGCGCTAGAATTGAATAATGGAGTTGGGACCCATTAGCTTTTCCTATTTATAACATAATCAATGCTCGTGCCAAATTTCCCGTTTCTATGACACCGGAAAGTGAGAAAATTACATTCCGCACGTAAAATTTGGACGCTAATGCTTTTGCGCAAAGAATTGAATAATTGAGTTGGGACCCATTAGCTTTTCCTATTTATAACATAATCAATGCTCGTGCCAAATTTCCCGTTTCTATGACACCGGAAAGTGAGAAAATTAGATACCGTACGTAAAATTTGGACGCTAATTCTTTTGCGCATAGAATTGAATAATGGAGTTGGGACCCATTAGCTTTTACTATTTATGACATAATCAATGCTCGTGCCAAATTTCCTGTTTCAATGACACAGGAAAGTGAAAAAATTACATTCCGCACGTAAAATTTCGACACCAATTCTTTTGCGCTAGAATTGAATAATGGAATTGGGACCTATTAACTTTTCCTATTTATGACATAATCAATGCTCGTGCCAAATTTCCTGTTTCTATGACACCGGAAAGTGAGAAAATTACATACCACACGTAAAATTTGGACGCTAATTCTTTTGCGCATAGAATTGAATAATCGAGTTGGGACCCATTAGCTTTTACTATTTATGACATAATCAATGCTTGTGCCAAATTTTCTGTTTCTATGACACTGGAAAGTGAAGAAATTACATTCCGCACGTAAAATTTCGACGCCAATTCTTTTGCGCTAGAATTGAATAATGGAGTTGGAACCCATTAGCTTTTCCTATTTATAACATAATCAATGCTCGTGCCAAATTTCCCGTTTCTATGACACCGGAAAGTGAGAAAATTAGATTCCGTACGTAAAATTTGGACGCTAATTCTTTTGCGCATAGAATTGAATAATGGAGTTGGGACCCATTAGCTTTTACTATTTATGACATAATCAATGCTCGTGCCAAATTTCCTGTCTCAATGACACCGGAAAGTGAAAAAATTACATTCCGCACGTAAAATTTCGACACCAATTCTTTTGCGCTAGAATTGAATAATGGAATTGGGACCTATTAACTTTTCCTATTTATGACATAATCAATGCTCATGCCAAATTTCCCGTTTCTATGACACCGGAAAGTGAGAAAATTACATTCCGCACTTAAAATTTGGACGCTACTTCTTTTGCGCATAGAATTGAATAATCGAGTTGGGACCCATTAGCTTTTACTATTTATGACATAATCAATGCTTGTGCCAAATTTTCTGTTTCTATGACACTGGAAAGTGAAGAAATTACATTCCGCACGTAAAATTTCGACGCCAATTCTTTTGCGCTAGAATTGAATAATGGAGTTGGGACCGATTAGCTTTCCCTATTTATGACATAGTCAATGCTCGTGCCAAATTTCCCGTTTCTATGACACCGGAAAGTGAGAAAATTACATTCCGCACGTAAAATTTAGACGCTAATTCTTTTGCGCATACAATTAAATAATCGAGTTGGGACCCATTAGCTTTTCCAATTTATGACATAATCAATGCTCGTGCCAAATTTCCCGTTTCTATGACACCGGAAAGTGAGAAAATTACATTCCGCACGTAAAATTTGGACGCTAATTCTTTTGCGCTAGAATTGAATAATGGAATTGGGACCCATTAACTTTTCCTATTTATGACATAATCAATGCTCATGCCAAATTTCCTGTTTCTATGACACCGGAAAGTGAGAAAATTACATTCCGCACGTAAAATTTGGACGCTAATTCTTTTGCGCATAGAATTGAATAATGGAGTTGGGACCCATTAGCTTTTACTATTTATGACATAATCAATGCTCGTGCCAAATTTCCCGTTTCTATGACACCGGAAAGTGAGAAAATTAGATTCCGTACGTAAAATTTGGACGCTAATTCTTTTGCGCATAGAATTGAATAATGGAGTTGGGACCTATTAGCTTTTACTATTTATGACATAATCAATGCTCGTGCCAAATTTCCTGTTTCAATGACACCGGAAAGTGAAAAAATTACATTCCGCACGTAAAATTTCGACACCAATTCTTTTGCGCTAGAATTGAATAATGGAATTGGGACCTATTAAGTTTTCCCATTTATGACATAATCAATGCTCATGCCAAATTTCCCGTTTCTATGACACCGGAAAGTGAGAAAATTACATTCCGCACTTAAAATTTGGACGCTAATTCTTTTGCGCATAGAATTGAATAATCGAGTTGGGACCCATTAGCTTTTACTATTTATGACATAATCAATGCTCGTGCCAAATTTTCTGTTTCTATGACACTGGAAAGTGAAGAAATTACATTCCGCACGTAAAATTTCGACGCCAATTCTTTTGCGCTAGAATTGAATAATGGAGTTGGGACCCATTAGCTTTTCCTATTTATAACATAATCAATGCTCGTGCCAAATTTCCCGTTTCTATGACACCGGAAAGTGAGAAAATTACATTCCGCACGTAAAATTTGGACGCTAATGCTTTTGCGCAAAGAATTGAATAATTGAGTTGGGACCCATTAGCTTTTCCTATTTATAACATAATCAATGCTCGTGCCAAATTTCCCGTTTCTACGACACCGGAAAGTGAGAAAATTAGATTCCGTACGTAAAATTTGGACGCTAATTCTTTTGCGCATAGAATTGAATAATGGAGTTGGGACCCATTAGCTTTTACTATTTATGACATAATCAATGCTCGTGCCAAATTTCCTGTTTCAATGACACCGGAAAGTGAAAAAATTACATTCCGCACGTAAAATTTCGACACCAATTCTTTTGCGCTAGAATTGAATAATGGAATTGGGACCTATTATCTTTTCCTATTTATGACATAATCAATGCTCGTGCCAAATTTCCCGTTTCTATGACACCGGAAAGTGAGAAAATTACATTCCGCACGTAAAATTTGGACGCTAATTCTTTTGCGCATAGAATTGAATAATGGAGTTGGGACCCATTAGCTTTTACTATTTATGACATAATCAATGCTTGTGCCAAATTTTCTGTTTCTATGACACTGGAAAGTGAAGAAATTACATTCCGCACGTAAAATTTCGACGCCAATTCTTTTGCGCTAGAATTGAATAATCGAGTTGGGACCTATTAACTTTTCCTATTTATGACATAATCAATGCTCGTGCCAAATTTCCCGTTTCTATGACACCGGAAAGTGAGAAAATTACATTCCGCACGTAAAATTTGGACGCTAATGCTTTTGCGCAAAGAATTGAATAATTGAGTTGGGACCCATTAGCTTTTCCTATTTATAACATAATCAATGCTCGTGCCAAATTTCCCGTTTCTATGACACCGGAAAGTGAGAAAATTAGATTCCGTACGTAAAATTTGGACGCTAATTCTTTTGCGCATAGAATTGAATAATGGAGTTGGGACCCATTAGCTTTTACTATTTATGACATAATCAATGCTCGTGCCAAATTTCCTGTTTCAATGACACCGGAAAGTGAGAAAATTACATTCCGCACGTAAAATTTGGACGCTAATGCTTTTGCGCAAAGAATTGAATAATTGAGTTGGGACCCATTAGCTTTTCCTATTTATAACATAATCAATGCTCGTGCCAAATTTCCCGTTTCTATGACACCGGAAAGTGAGAAAATTACATTCCGCACGTAAAATTTGGACGCTAATTCTTTTGCGCATAGAATTGAATAATGGAGTTGGGACCCATTAGCTTTTACTATTTATGACATAATCAATGCTTGTGCCAAATTTTCTGTTTCTATGACACTGGAAAGTGAAGAAATTACATTCCGCACGTAAAATTTCGACGCCAATTCTTTTGCGCTAGAATTGAATAATCGAGTTGGGACCTATTAACTTTTCCTATTTATGACATAATCAATGCTCGTGCCAAATTTCATGTTTCTATGACACCAGAAAGTGAGAAAATTAGATTATGTACGTAAAATTTCGACGCCAATTCTTTTGCGCTAGAATTGAATAATCAAGTTGGGACCCATTCGCTTTTCCTATTTATGACATAATCAATGCTCGTGCCAAATTTCCCGCTTCTATGACACCGGAAAGTGAGAAAATTACATTCCGCACGTAAAATTTCGACGCCAATTCTTTTGCGCTAGAATTGAATAATCGAGTTGGGACCCATTAGCTTTTCCTTTTTATGACATAATCAATGCTCCTGCCAAATTTCACGTTTCTATGACATTGGGAAGTGAGAGATTTAGATTATGTACGTAAAATTTTGACGCCAAGTCTTTTGCGCATAGAATTGAACAATCGAGTTGGTACCTATTAACTTTTCCTATTTATGACATAATCAATGCTCGTGTCCAATTTCCCGTTTCTATGACATTGGGAAGTGAGTGATTTAGATTATGTATGTTAAATTTCGACGCCAATTCTTTTGCGCTAGAATTGAATAATCGAGTTGGGACCCAATTTCTTTTCCTATTTTGGAGATAATCTATGCTTGCGCCAAATTTCATGTTTCTACGACATCGGGAAGTTGGAGAACTTTTGGCGAGTCAGTCAGTCAGTGAGTGAGTCAGTGAGTCAGTGAGGGCTTTCGGCTTTATATATATAGATATCATCTGGATACAATGCCACCTTCTGCACTTTGTGATCATACTGAAAGCCCACAATTTTCGGTGCAAGCCAAACGGCAATAATTAGGGGCTCTATAGCTATAGCAAATAGTAGAGGTAACAATGGGCAGCCCTGCCTAGTACCTCTGTTTAAGTTGAGCTGCCGGGAGAGTACACCATTCACTTGTATCTGCGCTGCTGGAGAGGAATATAGCAATTACATCCAGGAGGGGTACCTTGGCTCAAAACC
This sequence comes from Eleutherodactylus coqui, assembly GCF_035609145.1. Taxonomy (NCBI): domain Eukaryota; kingdom Metazoa; phylum Chordata; class Amphibia; order Anura; family Eleutherodactylidae; genus Eleutherodactylus; species Eleutherodactylus coqui. Next base: position 154,467,722 of record NC_089840.1, read on the forward strand.
CATGGCTTTCATTGTATGCCACAGTTATCTCCATTCCGCACTTAGAGGCATCTAATGGACACACAGCTCTGGAACCCACATTATTTGTTTAAACTTACATATTGAGGAATAATCACCTTATGTTTATTGAAGTAGCTTTAGATGGCATAAATACATTATGGATTATAGATGTAATTACACAGATGAGCCTATTAGCCAATACTTTAGCCAGGAGCTTAACATCTGCTGTTAACAAGGAGATTGGCCTACAGAAGTCTTGTAACTGCAGTTTTTTTGCTGGTTTCAAAATACCTGTAATAATAGCTTCACACATAAAAGGGGGTAATGCACTTGTCTGTCTAGTGTCCCAAAACTTTTAGGAATTCTTTATACTGCTTGTACACCTCTATGGGGGATGGAAGACTTGTAAAATACTAGGAGGAGTTTCAGACACTAAGCCCCCTTCCTCATTTTATACCCCACAAATGTGAAAAAATCCCTTTTGTGCACATGCTCTTAAAGGTTTTTTGTCATTAAAAAAAATTCTATAATCACATATTACTCCACAGACTCCTTAAGGCATCTTCTCCTCGCTAATCTTGTCCTGTCCCCCGATATCTGCTTACCGCAAGCCAGCTGGTTTGTTATGAAACGTGCATTCCTCGCATTCTTTTTCCGGGCAGGTCAGTGAAGGACACGTCCCAGTGACGTAGCGTTCACTGGCTAGCAAGGAATGCTGATCTATTGCGCAGACAGTGGGCATGAGCAGCCTCTGCAATAGCATACATTGCCAGACAGGAAAGAGACTGCCTGTGAATGTACGTAATGTCACAGGAAGCAGAGGAATCAGCCAGCTGGAGGTGAGGTGACCCCCCCCACCCCCACCCCGGACTGGGAGAGACAGTAAGTAGAATATGAGTAAGTAGATTGACGAGGGAGGAATAGGTTAGCATAGAATATATATATTTTTTTTATGACAGAATCCCTTTACGGATAACAAAGTGCCCTGCTCTTCCACACTCTTCAAAGTATGTCTGTTAAAGAAAAAATATTTTTCAAGAAGCAGCCTGTAACAGAGTGTGATTAGCCAATTCCTATGCTGCTGAAAATTGAATACACATATTTTGATCAGGACTGCGTACATAAGCAGTTTCCGCAACTTCAAGAGCTTGCAGTACTTCTGAGTCTAAGGCCTCCTTCCCACGAACGGATTTCCGCCGCGTAATTCGCGGCGAAAATCCGCTGCGTTGCACGCAGCTGTTAGGTTCTATTGAACCTAATAGCTCCATGCACACGATGCGTAATTCCACCGCGGAATTACGCACCGCGATTTCTCCCGTCCTCACCCGCAGCATGCTCTATTTTCTGCGGGTGAGGACGGGCTGTACGCACTGACGGCTTCCATTGCAGTCAATGGAAGCCGTCCATTCACGCTATCTCCCGCTGTAACCAGCGGGAGATAGCGTGAAAAAACGCTTTCCCGCCCACCGCCGAGCGTCATATGACGCCAAATGACGCGGTCCGGCCGCGTCACGTGACACGGCCGGCCGTGCACGTGACACGGCTGGTGACGCGAGAGCGGTGGGCGGTGACGAGCGGTGACGAGCGGTGACGCGGCGGTGGTGGGCGGGGAAGCGATTTCACGCTATCTCCCGCAGGTAAGTATAGGGGCTCTGGGGGGCGCCGTGACGGGCTTCACAGCGTAATATTACGCTGCGGAGCCCGTCACGCTCGTGGGAAGGAGGCCTAACTGATGAGAATTAGATTTTAGCCTGACTAATAGACTGTATAAAAATTCCCCTAAGATGGGCCTTCATTGCTTCCCAGACAGTAGCGGTGCAGAACCTGTGGATTCTTGTAACGGAGGAGCAATACTTTTTCATGTATCAATTATAGCCAGAACGGGTTCAATTTCCACAGAGTAGGGCAGGAAACAGTGCTGGTAGAGATCACCAACAACACTGACAAAGACTGGGTCAGGTATACTAAATAGATAATACGATTAAGCATTAAGGCAAGTACTAAGGCAAGATCTATTTAGGACAGTGAATGGTGAGCAGAGAAATAGCAGGTGTATTGTCTGTCTCCAGGATGTGAAATTCACCAGATATCATGTAGATTCAGTTTTTGCAAAAGTATTCTCCATGGGTAAGGAGGTTGGATATATAGTTACTATATATACACACGCAGCATAATAAACATATTGACTAGAGATGAGCGAGCGTACTCGTCCGAGCTTGATACTCGTTCGAGTATTAGGGTGTTCGAGATGCTCGTTACTCGAAACGAGTACCACGCGATGTTCGAGTTACTTTCACTTTCATCTCTGAGACGTTAGCGCGCTTTTCTGGCCAATAGAAAGACAGGGAAGGCATTACAACTTCCCCCTGCGACGTTCAAGCCCTATACCACCCCCCTGCAGTGAGTGGCTAGCGAGATCAGGTGTAACCCGAGTATTAAAATCTGCCCGCCCGCGGCTCGCCACAGATGCATTCTGACATAGTTCAGGGAAAGTGCTGTTGATGCCGGAGCTGCTATAGGGAGAGCGTTAGGAGTGATTTTAGGCTTCAAGAACCCCAACGGTCCTTCTTAGGCCATATAAATCGCAGATCTCACCTATCTGCGATCTGAGATTCCTGTTCTCTGCTCTATATGCGCTCAATGGGGCCGGCGGCAGCAGCGCCGACCCCATTGAGAACATATAGAAGACAAATCATTCTTCTCTGCCACAGCTGTAACAGCTGTGGCAGAGAAGAATGATGTTTGCCCATTGAATTCAATGGAGCCGGCAATACAGCAGGTTCCACTGAAAGCAATGGGCTGCCGGCGTGCGTGGGATGAATTGTCGGGAAGGGCTTAAATATATAAGCCCTTCCCTGCAATTCATCCAGAAATGTGTTAAAATAAAAAAAAAAAAAAAAAATATATATATATATATATATATACTATTACTTACCTTGTCCCGGCAGACGGAGTTCAGCCGCGGCGGACGGCAGTGGGTGTGAAGGGGGTGTGAGTCAGACTCAGCGCTGAGCCAATCAGGGGGCAGGTCTGACTCACACCCCCTTCACACCCACTGTAGGCCGTCCGCGCTGAACTCCGTCTGCCGGGACAAGGTAAGTATATACAGTATATTTTTTTTTATTTTTACACATTTCTGGATGAATTGCAGGGAAGGGCTTCTATATTTAAGCCCTTCCCGACAATTCATCCTGCGCACGCCGGCAGCCCATTGCTTTCAGTGGAACCTGCTGTATTGCCGGCTCCATTGAATTCAATGGGCTAACATCGTTCTTCTCTGCCACAGCTGTTACTGCTGTGGCAGAGGAGAACGATCTTTATGCTGACAGTGCGGGGGGGGGGGGGGGGCACTCTTGCCGCTATTGTGGCTTAATAGTGGGACCTGGGAACTTGAGATGCAGCCCAACATGTAGCCCCTCGCCTGCCCTATCCGTTGCTGTGTCCCCATCACTTTCTTGAATTGCCCCGATTTTCACAAATGAAAACCTTAGCGAGCATCGGCGATATACAAAAATGCTCGGGTCGCCCATTGACTTCAATGGGGTTCGTTACTCGAAACGAACCCTCGAGCATCGCGAAAATTTCGTCCCGAGTAACGAGCACCCGAGCATTTTGGTGCTCGCTCATCTCTAATATTGAACTTCCATCAGTTTCAGCTGGTATACATTCAAATGGGATGCTCCTGTGAAGTAAGACACTCACACCTCTAGAATAAGTGGAGAATGTGGCATGACATTCATATCCATCCAACTTCTATGAATTAGGTGTACTCTGTCAGTTGAAAGATGGGTATCCTGTTAACATATAGGAGCAGGCTAGCATTGCTATAAGTATTGAAATATAGCATGTGTTTTTGTAGCATCTGCTACTCCTCATATGTTCCAACTGACAATAAATAGGGACCTAGCCATGGTAAGGGTAATCTAATCTAAAATCAATTAGAACTAGCAAGTCAAGACAGACATATGCCTCTGTAGAACAGTGAAAGAAAACCAGCTACCATATCATATGGACAGAACCTGCACTCTGAGCAAATTAAAAAATAACCTGCTATTAACAGTTCAATCAAGAAAATCTAAATATTTAGCAGGGAACAGAGGGTGTCAACAACTTTTCAGAGAGTAGGCCTCGATACAAGTAGAAGCAGGTATTGGGACTGGTAGGCAGTGCAAGAAAAGTTTCCCTAAGTAAACCAATGCCAAATACCACCGCTGCCTCCAACTTATAAGAAGTACAGAGACTTTACTAAACTGTGGTGCTGACACCTGCCAATACATAACTATTTTTATGGAACCTGAATCATCTATTTCCTGCGTGCAACAACCATCTGATGTGCGTAGACACTTTACAGGACAAAAGGCTCCAGTACTTGGCTGGCAGCGGTGTGACTGTTTCCCTCTATCTGTGACTCTTAAAAGAGGAAAGAGTTTAGTATTATGTTAGCCAGTAGAGCAAAATGTGTTTGTCCCTAGCAAGAGAAACCAAGTAATCTTGTAGATATGATACCTTTTAATGGCTAATAAAAAGACATGATGCTGTAGCGAGCCACTATAAACTGCTCTGAAATTGATCAGATAGCGGAATAAACCAGTGGAAGCCATCCTCTTCGCCAAGTGGTAACTTTTGATCTGCGAACCTGGATATTGAAGAGACTTGCTGGCCTTAAAATCTCCTCTGTGAAGTAAGTTAAATCTTTCTAATCTCTCAAGCATACTTAGTAGTGCAGGATATTTTGTACTCTTTTACTTTTCCTTTTTATCATAGCCAGTATTAACTTTTTTCAGCAATTTATACCTCTTCCCTTGGATAAGACCACTCGAACTAGCCTTTTTCCCAAGCACATCAAAAAGAGGTAGGCACCCATATGGGTCAAGAAGGACAATTCACTGGTTGTCCTTCTTGACCCATCTTTGGTAGATACTAACCACTGCATACCATAAAAACTTTCTGTTTTGGTCCTTATTAAAGTTACTCAGATCCTTATGCTTGCCCATTTTTGCTGTTACACATCAGCTTCAAGAACTGACTGTTCACTAGCAAGCTAATAGTAAATATCTCATGCCTTCACAAGTGCCATTGCCTGAAAATAATCATTGCTATTGACTTGACCTGTCAGTGGTATTAATGGAATGGCTAATTACATTATATTTAAAAAAAGAAGAAAAAACAAAAGATAACTAGCTAGATATTCTTTCCTGAAGTACAGCTTCAATCACCTTCTCTATAGCTGCACGTAGAAAATTGTCAAGAAGATGCCGTGCTTCTGTTAGAGAACAGGAACTTATAACAACTGAAGTGTCTGTTGAGTCCAGATCTTCCTACAAAACAAAAAAAAACATCAAATAGAAACCTTCTTAAGTCTTTTTTTTTACTTTCACTGTTTGTTATTGAAGGTTTATATTTCAAAATACAATTACCAGAGATCATGAATAGGACATGCAATCAAAGAGATGTAGCGAAGAACATGTTTGACTTGTTATATTTCTATCATCTCTATTATGCTAGGTAATTTTTATTTATTTTTATTTCTGTAACACTAGCTTTGTGTTACCTAGGTCACTTGTAACTCATAATGTTCTTTTATTGAGCCATAACTTTGATTTTGTACCAATTGGGCAGGTATTTAAGCTGTCCCTATAGCCTATGCAGCATATCACTGTGTGCATTTCACCCAATTGAGGCAGATTATGAATAGAGATGAGCGAGCACCAAAATGCTCGGGTGCTCGTTACTCGAGTCGAACTTTCAGTGATGCTCGAGAGTTCGTTTCGAGTAACGAACCCCATTGAAGTCAATGGGTGACTCGACTATTTTTGTATATCGCCGATGCTCGCTAAGGTTTTCATTTGTGAAAATCTGCAAAACACAAGAAAGTGATGGAAACGACACAGAAACGAATAGGGCAGGCGAGGAGCTACATTTTGGGCTGCATCTCAAGTTCCCAGGTCCCACTATTAAGCCACAATAGCGGCAAGAGTGAGACCCCCCCCCCCACACTGTCAGCGTAAAGATCGTTCTCCTCTGCCACAGCTGTAACAGCTATGGCAGAGAAGAATGATGTTAGCCCATTGAATTCAATGGAGCCAGCAATACAGCCGGCTCTATTGAAAGCAATGGGTTGCCGGCGTACGCGGGATGAATTGTCGGGAAGGGGTTAAATATATAAGCCCTTCCCTACAATTCATCCAGAAATGTGTAAAAATAAAAAATATATATATACTTACCTGGTCCCGGCAGAACGATGTTAGCCCATTGAATTCAATGGAGCCGGCAATACAGCCGACTCCATCGAAAGCAATGGGCTGCCGGCGATCGCGGGATGAATTGTCGGGAAGGGGTTAAATATATAAGCCCTTCCCTGCAATTCATCCAGAAATGTGTAAAAATAAAAAATATATATATACTCACCTGGTCCCGGCAGACGGAGTTCAGCGCGCAGGCTGCAGTTCTCCTGAACTGCTCTGAACAGCTGTGAGTAGTATTCAGCAGCCGGGGATTTAAAATCCCCGCCTGCTGAATGAGATGCCTCTGATTCGTCACAGCCTGACCAATCAGAGGCATCCCTCACTCACACCCATTCATGAATTCATGAATGGGTGAGTGAGGGCTGCCTCTGATTGGCTCAGGGGCAGCTCTCAGCTGTCCCTGCGCTGAGCCAATCAGAGGCAGCCCTCACTCACCCATTCATGAATTCATGAATGGGTGTGAGTGAGGGATGCCTCTGATTGGTCAGGCTGTGACCAATCAGAGGCATCTCATTCAGCAGGCGGGGATTTTAAATCCCCGGCTGCTGAATACTACTCACAGCTGTTCAGAGCAGTTCAGGAGAACTGCAGCCTGCTGTGCTGAACTCCGTCTGCCGGGACCAGGTGAGTATATATATATTTTTTATTTTTACACATTTCTGGATGAATTGCAGGGAAGGGCTTATATATTTAACCCCTTCCCGACAATTCATCCCGCGATCGCCGGCAGCCCATTGCTTTCGATGGAGTCGGCTGTATTGCCGGCTCCATTGAATTCAATGGTCAGTGCTCGTTTAATCGAGACGAGTACCGCGTGGTGCTCGTCTCAAGTAACGAGCATCTCGAGCACCCTAATACTCGAACGAGCATCAAGCTCGGACGAGTATGCTCGCTCATCTCTAATTATGAACAAACGTGTTGTTGTGCATAACACATGCATTTGTTTGCTTTTGCAAGTCTGGAGCTAAATGGAAATCTGAATACTACTTTCTGTTGTTTGCAGGGGATTGTTATTATTTATTTTACAAAGCATCTAAGCATTTGCATTATTTCTCCGATGGCCTCAAGAGGTTGCAAATATCTGAAACCTCTTAAAGCCATTGGAAAACCAATGCAGATACTTTGTTTGATTGTCTCCTGCAAACAACAGAAAGTATACTGTAGTATAGTTCAGATTTCCAGGCAGCTCCAGAATTGCAAAAACACATGGATGCATGCATCTTGTGCAATCACACACTTGTTTACAATTGCCACAATTGGATGTGATAAATGCAGTGATGTGCTGCATAGGACTACTGGACACTCGGCTCAATTGGTACAAAACCATAGTTATGACATAATAAAAGCACATTATCAGTAATGTGTGACCCAGGCAACACAAAAGTAGTGTAAAATTCCCGGAATTTATGTATTTTTTCTAATTTCTTAAAAGCACTAACTATATATACAGTTTTGCTATTCACGTAATCAAACTGATCTGTATAACAAAGGTAAGTCATGTTAGCACACTATGAACACCAATTTTTTCATTTCACCTCACATAAAACATTTTTCAGCACATTATACAGTATATTAAATGGTACTATTAAAAAAAATACAGCTTAACCCACAAAAATAAAGCTTTCATACAGCTTTGTCAACGGAAACAAATATAACATTATAATATACATATAGATAGATAGATAGATAGATAGATTAAAAGGTGAAAGCCCTCACTGACTGACTCACTCACTCACCTACTGACTGACTAACTCACCACTAATTCTCCAACTGGCTGCTGACTGACTCACTCACCCACTGACTGACTAACTCGCCACTAATTCTCCAACTGCCTGCTGTCATACAAATATGAAATTTTGCACGACCATTCTTTAGATCCTAAATAAGAAAAGTAAAGGGGTCACAACTAGAGATGAGCGAACGTACTCGTCCGAGCTTGATACTCGTTCGAGTATTAGCGTGTTCGAGATGCTCGTTACTCGAGACGAGTACCACGCGATGTTCGAGTTACTTTCACTTTCATCTCTGAGACGTTAGCGCGCTTTTCTGGCCAATAGAAAGACAGGGAAGGCATTACAACTTCCCCCTGCGACGTTCAAGCCCTATACCACCCCCCTGCAGTGAGTGGCTGGCGAGATCAGGTGTCACCCGAGCATATAAATCGGCCCCTCCCGCGGCTCGCCACAGATGCATTCTGACAGAGATCAGGGACAGTGCTGCTCTTGCCGGAGCTGCTATAGGGAGAGCGTTAGGAGTTATTTTAGGCTTCAAGAACCCCAACGGTCCTTCTTAGGGCCACATCTAACCATGTGCAGTAGTGTGGAGGCTGCTTTTTGCAGTGTTGCACTTTTTTTTTTTTTTGTATATCGGCCGTGCAGAGCATTGCGTCCTGCAGTAATTTTACATTGTCCAGGGCCAGTAGTGGTGAGGCAGGGACAGAAGACATATTTAGTGTATATGGGCAGTGGGCCTTTCCAAAAACATTTGGGAAAAAAAATCTATTTGGGCTGCCTGTGACCGTCTTCAGTGTACTGGGTCTCTGCTGGGGGTAGTTGTCCTAATTCATATGCAGCCAGCTAAGTGTTACAGCAGGCTTGCGCAAAATTCTTTTCTGCCTCTGTGTTGCCTCTTACATCACCGCTGTATTCCTGTCCACAAGTGTACTGGGTCTCTGCTGGGGGTAGTTGTCCTAATTCATACGCAGCCAGCTAAGTGTTACAGCAGGCTTGCGCAAAATTCTTTTCTGCCTCTGTGTTGCCTCTTACATCACCGCTGTATTCCTGTCCACAAGTGTACTGGGTCTCTGCTGGGGGTACTTGTCCTAATTCATACGCAGCCAGCTAAGTGTTACAGAAGGCTTGCACAAAATTCTTTTCTGCCTCTGTGTTGCCTCTTACATCACCGCTGTATTCCTGTCCACAAGTGTACTGGGTCTCTGCTGGGGGTACTTGTCCTAATTCATACGCAGCCAGCTAAGTGTTACAGCAGGCTTGCGCAAAATTCTTTTCTGCCTCTGTGTTGCCTCTTACATCACCGCTGTATTCCTGTCCACAAGTGTACTGGGTCTCTGCTGGGGGTAGTTGTCCTAATTCATACGCAGCCAGCTAAGTGTTACAGCAGGCTTGCACAAAATTCTTTCCTGCCTCTGCTGTGCGTTCCGTAAGCGAAGTCAGCCTCCAACCACAGGCCAATAAGCGGCACATTTAATTACAGCATTCTGTTTCTGCACTACTGGTAATACAGCATGCTGAGGGTCGGGGTAGGCCTAGAGGACGTGGACGCGGGCGAGGATGCGGAGGCCCAAGTCAGGGTGTGGGCACAGGCCGAGCCAGTGCGGTGGCAAGGGGTAGAGGCAGAGCCAGACCAAATAATCCACCAACTGTTTCCCAAAGCGCCCCCTCGCGCCATGCCACCCTGCAGAGGCCAAGGTGCTCTAAGGTGTGGCAGTTTTTCACAGAGACGCCTGACGACCGACGAACAGTGGTGTGCAACCTTTGTCGAGCCAAGATCAGCTGGGGAGCCACCACCACCAGCATGTGCAGGCATATGATGGTCAAGCACCCCACAAGGTGGGACGAAGGCCGTTCACCGCCTCCGGTTTGCACCACTGCCTCTCCCCCTGTGCCCCAACCTGCCACTGAGATCCAACCCCCCTCTGAGGACACAGGCACGAGTGCCTACCGGCCTGCACCCACACCCTCACCCTCGCTGTCCTCGGCCCCATCCAGCAATGTCTCTCAGCGCAGCATCCAGACGTCGCTAGCGCAACTGTTTGAGCGCAAGCGCAAGTACGCCGCCACGCACCCGCACGCTCAAGCGTTAAACGTGCACATAGCCAAATTGATCAGCCTGGAGATGCTGCCGTATAGGCTTGTGGAAACGGAGGCTTTCAAAAGCATGATGGCGGCGGCCCCGCGCTACTCGGTTCCCAGTCGCCACTACTTTTCCCGATGTGCCGTCCCAGCCCTGCACGACCACGTCTCCCGCAACATTGTACGCGCCCTCACCAACGCGGTTACTGCCAAGGTCCACTTAACAACAGACACGTGGACAAGCACAGGCGGGCAGGGCCACTATATCTCCCTGATGGCACATTGGGTGAATTTAGTGGAGGCTGGGACAGAGTCAGAGCCTGGGACCGCTCACGTTCTACCCACCCCCAGAATTGCGGGCCCCAGCCCAGTGCTTTTATCTGCGGCAGTGTATGCTTCCTCCACTAAACCACCCTCCTCCTCCTCCTCCTCCAACGCAACCTCTGTCTCGCAATCAAGATGTGTCAGCAGCAGCAGCATGTTGCCAGCAGTCGGTGTCGCGCGGCATGGCAGCACAGCGGTGGGCAAGCGTCAGCAGGCCATGCTGAAACTACTCAGCTTAGGAGAGAAGAGGCACACTGCCCATGAACTGCTGCAGGGTCTGACAGAGCAGACCGACCGCTGGCTTGCGCCGCTGAGCCTCCAACCGGGCATGGTCATGTGTGACAACGGCCGTAACCTGGTGGCGGCTCTGCAGCTCGGCAGCCTCACGCACGTGCCATGCCTGGCCCATGTCTTTAATTTGGTGGTTCAGCGCTTTCTGAAAAGCTACCCACACTTGTCATACCTGCTCGGAAAGGTGCGCCGGGTCAGCGCACATTTCCGCAAGTCCAAGATGGACGCTGCCACCCTGCGGACCCTGCAACATCGGTTTAATCTGCCATTGCAGCGACTGCTGTGCGATGTGCCCACACGGTGTAACTCTACGCTACACATGTTGGCCAGACTCTATGAGCAGCGTAGAGCTATAGTGGAATACCAACTCCAACATGGGCGGCGTAGTGGGAGTCAGGCTCCTCAATTCTTTACAGAAGAGTGGGCCTGGTTGGCAGCCATCTGCCAGTTCCTTGGAAACTTTGAGGAGTCTACCCAGATGGTGAGCGGGGATGCTGCAATCATTAGCGTCACCATTCCTCTGCTATGCCTCTTGAGAAGTTCCCTGCAAAGCATAAAGGCAGACGCTTTGCGCTTGGAAAGGGAGGCGGGGGAAGACAGTATGTCGCTGGATAGTCAGAGCACCCTCATGTCTATATCTCAGCGCGTTGAGGAGGAGGGGGAGGAGCATGAGGAGGAGGGGGAAGATACAGCTTGGCCCACTGCTGAGGGTACCCATGCTGCTTGCCTGTCATCCTTTCAGCGTGTATGGCCGGTGGAGGAGGAGGAGGATCCTGAAAGTGACCTTCCTAGTGAGGACAGCCATGTGTTGCGTACAGGTACCCTGGCACACATGGCTGACTTCATGTTAGGATGCCTTTCTCGAGACCCTCGCGTTACACGCATTCTGGCCACTACGGATTACTGGGTGTACACACTGCTCGACCCACGGTATAAGGAGAACCTTTCCACTCTCATACCTGAAGAGGAAAGGGGTTCGAGAGTGATGCTATACCACAGGACCCTGGCGGACAAACTGATGGTAACATTCCCATCCGACAGCGCTAGTGGCAGAAGGTGCAGTTCCGAGGGCCAGGTAGCAGGGGAGGCGCAGAGATCAGGCAGCATGTACAGCGCAGGCAGGGAAACATTCTCCTAGGCCTTTGCCAGCTTTATGGCTCCCCAGCAAGACTGTGTCACCGCTCCCCAGTCAAGGCTGAGTTGGCGGGAGCACTGTAAAAGGATGGTGAGGGAGTACGTAGCCGATCGCACGACCATCCTCGGTGACGCCTCTGCCCCCTACAACTACTGGGTGTCGAAGCTGGACACGTGGCCTGAACTCGCGCTTTATGCCCTGGAGGTGCTTGCTTGTCCTGCGGCTAGCGTCTTGTCAGAGAGGGTGTTTAGTGCGGCTGGGGGAATCATCACGGATAAGTGTACCCGCCTGTCAACTGACAGTGCCGACAGGCTTACACTCATCAAGATGAACAAAGCCTGGATTTCCCCAGACTTCTCTTCTCCACCAGCGCACAGCAGCGATACCTAAGCAATACGTAGGCTGCACACGCGGATGGAAGCATCGTTCTCTATCACCATCAAAAACGGGGACCTTTTTGCTTCATCAATCTGTGTATTCTATTCATCCTCCTCCTCCTGCTCCTCCTCCTGAAACCTCACGTAATCACGCCGAACGGGCAATTTTTCTTAGGCCCACAAGGCTCAGTCATATAATTTTTGTAAACAATTTTTGTAAACAATTTTTACACGTTTCAATGCTCATTAAAGCGTTGAAACTTTCACCTGAACCAATTTTTATTTTAACTGGGCTGCCTCCAGCCCTAGTGACAAATTAAGCCACATTAACCAAAGCGATTAATGGGTTTCACCTGCCCTCTTGGTTGGGCATGGGCAATTTTTCTGGGGTACATTAGTACTGTTGGTACACCAATTTTTTGGGGCCCTCGCCTACAGTGTAATCCAATTAATTTTTTGCCCACCTGCATTAAAGCTGACGTTACATCAGCTGTGATGGGCAATGCAATAGGATATATTTATGTACCGCCGGTGGCTTCCTGGCACTCGCCCATGCTGTGGGTCCACAGGGAGTTGTAACTGCATGTGTCCACTTCTAAAGAACCCCAGTCTGACTGGGGCATGCAGTGTGGCCCGAAGCCCACCTGCATTTAATCAGACGTTACCTCAGCTGTGATGGGCACTGCAATGGGATACATTTATGTACAGCCGGTGGGTTCCAGGGAGCCACCCATGCTGTGGGTGCACACGGAATTCCCATTGCGGAGTTGTACCTGCCTGTGACTATTTATAAAAAAACGCGGTCTGACTGGGGCATGCAGACACCTTGACAGAATGAGTAGTGTGTGGCACATAGGTTCCCTATTGCAATGGCCACGTGTGCAGCTCCTGATGGCAGTGGCACAGGATTATATTTCTCATTGCTTCTGTACAGCATTGTGGGCTATCGCCCCGCCCCTTTTAAAGAGGGTCGCTGCCTAGCCGTGCCAACCCTCTGCAGTGTGTGCCTGCGGTTCCTGTGGCAGACGCACTTATAAATAGACATGAGGGTGGTGTGGCATGAGTGCAGCTGAAGGCTGCGCAGGGACACTTTGGTGTGCGCTGTGGTGTGCGCTGCGTCGTGCGGGGGGGGGGGGGGTTTGGGCAGCATGTAACCCAGGAGAAGTGGCAGCGGAGTGTCATGCAGGCAGTGATTGTGCTTTGTTGGTGGTAGTGTGGTGCTTAGCTAAGGTATGCATTGCTAATGAGAGCTTTTCAGAAGTAAAAGTTGTTGGGGGGGGGGCACTCTTGCCGCTATTGTGGCTTAATAGTGGGACCTGGGAACTTGAGATGCAGCCCAACATGTAGCCCCTCGCCTGCCCTATCCGTTGCTGTGTCGTTCCCATCACTTTCTTGAGAAGAAAAATGAAACACAGCAGCACTCCAAAGATTCAGCCACACCGCTGGTGCAAGGCACTATGCAATAGCCCAGTTAGGGTCCCGACTCCCTGGGTCCACCGTTGGTCATCAATGTAGAAAGGAAGAACCAGGCAGCATTCATTAAAATCCTCTTCTTTATTGAGAAACCATGAGGAAGCAAGCAGCCACGTATCGACCCTGTGCTCGGGTCTTTATCAACCGTTGCTGTGTCGTTCCCATCACTTTCTTGAATTGCCCCGATTTTCACAAATGGAAACCTTAGCGAGCATCAGCAATATACAAAAATGCTCGAGTCGCCCATTGACTTCAATGGGGTTCGTTACTCGAAACGAACCCTCGAGCATCGCGATAATTTCGTCCCGTGTAACGAGCACCCGAGCATTTTGGTGCTCGCTCATCTCTAGTCACAACATGATTATTCAATGCTAATTGCAAAAGTAAGTGCACCCCTATGTAATGTAACTTCCTGGTGTCGTACAAATGTAAAATCTGACACAAGCATTCTTTATGTCCTAAATAGGAAAAGTAAAGTCCTAAATAGGAAAAGTAAGGGGGTCACAACTCGATTATTCTATGCTAAATGCAAAAGTAAGTGCATCCCTATGTAATATAACTTCCCAGTGTCGTACAAGCGTGAAATTTGTCTTAAGCATTCTTTAGGTTCTAAATGAGGAGGGTGGGAGGGGTCTCACATTCTGTAGAGGGACATCGGTACATGCAGCCTGAGGAGAATCTAACGCTCCTCTACATGTATGCATATTCTATTCATCGGTTACTCTAAAGTAACTTTGACTTCATAAAATTTTCCATGCAAACCACACGTAAACACCTGTATCAAATTAATTTGGGCGAAGCTGGGTATATCGGCTAGTAACTCATAAAAGTTATAACTCTTGAAAGGTGTAGACGAAAAAAAGCCCCAAAAAACAAAAATCAGAGTGCAGGATTTAATATACAGTTCATGTGTGTTGCTGTAAACTCTCTGCAATTATGCAATCTTTTGACCTTATTACCACACGGAAATTTGGGCCTGCACGGATTGCACATGCAGAATCTTGCAGTGGGTTCCTCCTGCCCCGCAGACAAGAGGCCAAGAAATTTGATTATACTTACCTGTCCAGACGCTGTGGGTTTTCCCGTCCGTTGCGGACGGATCTTCTTTCTTCAGTACAGCGGATGTGTTAAGCATGCCGGCATTTTTTTTCGAACTCCAGCTTTCCCGCGGTCCCGCGGCACAGCACAAATACAGCTGCAGGTATCCTTCGGGACTGGTAGGCTTCCATAGGCTTTAATGGAAGCTGCGGGAGCCATCCATGCGGGAAAACCACATGAAATGGAACATGCTGCGGGTGCTTTCCCACGCATGCAATCAATGTACCAGGGAAAAATTACATTGTCAGGTATTTAATTACCTGTGGGTGTCCGATGATTCCCTATGGGCGCTGATCACGCGTGTGGGACACCCATGCGGTTTTAATAAGTCCATTTTGCCCATGGACATTGGGTCTTAGAGTTTATTCACTCAGTGCGGTCAAATTGCATTTTTTAGAAAATAACAGCAAAATCCACAATATGACTGTAAATTTTGTGTATACCCTAAAGCCGGTGTCACATGGGCATAAACACATTCACTGCATATTTGTGTGCACTTGTGCATGTTTTACTGTACTTTTTGCACAAAACATGCAACCATGCTTCATTTTATTGAAATGAGCAATTAGTGTAATTAGTTCGATATGCACTTTTTCCCTGTGCAAATGCGCAGGAAAACAGAGCTTGCTGTGTATTGTTTCGTGCAAACAAAATATGCATGCAAAACACGCTAATGTAAGTGAACCCATTGAAATCACTGGGTTATATTCACTGCGTATCGTACGTGCACATTGTTTGTGTGTGATATGCTGTGCTCATACGTGCGTGTGAATCCACCCTAAATGTGCTGTAAAGGACTTCCAGTGATGGCTCAAGCATAGGATTGTAATAAGGGGTAGATAGTTCCTGAAAAAATTGCTGTACCTCTCACTTTGCACAAAATAAAGAGGCTAGCATTTCACCAGCGATCAGTACATCAATATCTCTTAGAACTTATTCACACAAGCGTGAGCAAAAAGTGCAGTAAAATATGCTGATGCGTGCACAAAAACGCATCAATTTCAATGGGTTCAGATACATTTCGCTTTGCGCCCGCAAAAGAAAGAGCCTGTGATATGATCTATTTTTGTGTGCATTTGCGAACTTAAAGGGGTTGTCCCGCGGCAGCAAGTGGGTCTATACACTTCTGTATGGCCATAATAATGCACTTTGTAATGTACATTGTGCATTAATTATGAGCCATACAGAAGTTATAAAAAGTTTTTCACTTACCTGCTCCGCTGTTGGCGTCCTCGTCTCCATGGTTGCCGTCTAATTTTCGCCGTCTAAAATGGTCGAATGGCCAAATTAGACGCGCTTGCGCAGTCCGGGTCTTCTGCTTTCTTCAATGGGGCTCCGTGTAGCTCCGCCCCGTCACGTGCCGATTCCAGCCAATCAGGAGGCTGGAATCGGCAATGGACCGCACAGAAGAGCTGCGGTCCACGGAGGAAGAGGATCCCGGCGGCCATCTTCAGCCGGTAAGTATAGAAGTCACCGGAGCGCGGGGATTAAGGTAAGCGCTGAGCGTTTTTTTTTTAAGTCCCTGCATCGGTGTTGTCTCGCGCCGAACGGGGGGGGGGGGGGGGGGGTTTGAAAAAAAAAAACCCGTTTCGGCGCGGGACAACCCCTTTAAGGCACCATAGGACTTTATGGGGGTGCACAAATATAACAAATGGCAATACAAACAAGCAATTTTATATTCATTACTCTGATTCATCTAAAATGATAAATGTAGCAACTGTGCAAGAGGCCATGATTAGAAATGTCTAGTTTTATCTCTACAACTAAGGTCTTGTTTTTTATGCAAGTAGGTGCATGAAAAAATTGCACCTAACTGTCTGAAAAAAAAAATCACATGAATGGGCGATTTTTCACGCTCAGAAGACCAGAGGTTCATGCGTGTGAAAATCACCCACTTGAGCAGCCTGTTGCTTAAAAAAAGTGCAGCTGCTCCAGGAGAAGATTGCCATTCCCTGTCACAGTTGTTATAGCTGTGGCAGGGGATTTCTTCAGCCCCGCAGGGATGCGAAGCTGCCGCATCCAGGGGCTTTCATATGTTTTCAATGGTGCAGGCAGCAGCAGCGCTGGCTCCATTGAAAACAGTGGGAGGACATTGCAATACCCTGCTGCTGCTGTGACAGCTGCGGCGGGGATGAAGGGTTCCCCCGCAGGGATGCGAGGCTGTTCCCATTTGAAAACACTTTGCATCCAGGAGTTTTCAGAAGGATGGCAAGGGCGATATTGGGCCATGAATCACGGCCCCATATCACTCTTGCCAGTATGATGGAGCACAGAGAGATGAAGGGCCTGTGGGGCTTTGGGATTTCCCCATTGCAGTGAGAGAGAGAGTGGAGCTATGGGGGATTAACCCATAGTCCCTCTCTCTCTCCCTGCTCTGGAGATCCCCAAGGAATATTGCCATTGCGCAGAGAGGGGAGGGGGCGTGGCTATAGGGCTTCTCACAGGGATTCCCTATTGAAAAGAGAGTAGGAGGTACTAGAGGGGCGGAACTAGAGGGTGGATCCATCTAACCCCGCCCCCTTCTACCACGCTGTCGGGAAAGCCCTGTAATCCCACCATCTCTCTCCCCCCGGCTATAGGAAAATCCCTTGGGGAAGCTGCTGCTGGAGAGAGAAGTGGAGAGATTTGCCCAGCAGCGGGGCTGGAGGAATTCCCAGCTGCTTACTGCAGGATTTTAAGGCTGGGTTCACACTGGGAGGATTTGCCACGGAAATTCTGTCCAGAATTTCACCGCGGCAAATCCGCCTGCAGCCACGAATCCCGGGATGAGATTTCTTAACCTGTTCATTTTTTTTCTTACGCTGCGGCCACGATCTCCTCTATGGGAGCGCCGTCCACAACGAAAAAGCGAGCCGTCAAGCCAGGTATTCAAGCAGTGGATTCCCGGCGGAAATCTTGCGGTTTTCCGTGTGGCCAAAGCGCAAAATTTCCGATGGGAATCCCGTGTGACCCCAGCCTAAAACATGCTGCGCAGAACAACATTTTAAATGTCCCGCTGTAAATTCCTGTTAGTTTTCACAGTGATTAAGGGAACCCCTGGGGAGATGAACGAAACCCTCGGCGCTTTCCCTCATCCACGTGGGGACTAACAGAAGTTTATAGTGGGATATTTAAAATGTCATTCTGCCTGTAGCGGTTCTGCTTCTGTTGGGAATTCCTTTGGATGGCAAAAATCCTCCTAATCACTTGTAATCTTTTTTTCCTTGTGGAAGTTTCCATAGATTCCTACTCCCATAAGAGTCTATGGAAACTTCTGCACATCACACACCAGATTGGTGAGGTCCTATTTTTTTCACACAGCATGGACCTTAGATGCGGGCATTGTGGTCACACATGTCCTATTTTTGTAAACTGCGAGTTTTTTGCACGTCTAAAATTCCTTCATCTGAATGTTTCTATAGAAAACCATTGGTTATAATAGATACATTTTTTTTTTTACGCGCCTCTACTACATGAAAATCATGCTCGTGTGAATGAGGCCTAATGCAGACCTGTGCTTCAAGTGTGTAGTGTGATTCTATAGTCATACTCCTTTCCATCTGCCCACTTGGCAGGGGACATGTGAAAGGGAATATGAAGTGTACTACCATAGAGACATATCTCTTCAGTAGCTGTAAGCAAATATTCGTAGCAAACGTTATTACAATTTTGAAAATATAGTAACATTTAACCCCTTAAGGACCTGGCTGTTGAGTTCTAAAGGACCAGATACCTTTTGGGATTTTACCTATGTGGTGGCTTTACTGCCCTATTTTTTTTTCTTCAGCAACCAAAATCATTTTGCTGCATTTTTTATTTCCATTACAGATAGAGCTATTTTGTATATCTTTTTAAACTATTTTCTCTGTTTTTCTGTTTTATTGGGGGTAATAAGCTAAAAAGGTTTTTTTTTCATTTACAGTTGCTCAATTTTAAAATTTGTATATTTACACTATAATAAAGTATGTGAATGGGTACCTCATTTTGTTTAGGACGTTTTGATATTTAAATTTTATAGTTTTAGATAACAGGGCGCATACAGCAATGGTTTTGGTTGGCATCAGCAGTGGGTAAATTTTTTATGTATATATTATTATTTTATTTTCTAATTATTTTTGTTACTTATTTTTGCAACTATATTTTTTATAACATTTATGTCCCTCATGACTTTATATAAGACCTCTGGGGGTCAATAAGATTGTTTTTTTTTACATTTCATACTTTTCCACTGTAGCTGGGACATCCATAGGAGCCCCGGTTACAGGGGAAAGCATCCCCCTGTAGTGACAATAGTCACTGGCAGAGCTGATCAGGGTCCACTAGGACTTTGCAGCTCTGCTATAACGGGGGGCTCACGGAGGTCACGTGATAGCTGGGTCATTTTGTGCAAGTAACACTTCCACTTTCACTCTTTAGTACATAGCACATGTTGAGCGCTATGTAACATGGAAAGAAGAAGGGAGAAATGGCTAAACAATGCTTCTCTTCTGGGTCCTCAGCTGTGTTTAACAGCCAAGGACCTGACCTGCTCCTGCTTTATTGCAGTAGCAGAGGCTTTAATCCTACGCTGTACTTCTGCCCAGGAACAAGCACTAACCAAGAACGCTAAATATAGCGTGCTTGGTCTTTAAGGAGTTAAAAAGGTTGTGATATGTACACAAGGCCTGCTAACATGTCCAATTAGGCATATGATTGGGTCAGAGCCCCCCACCCTCTATGACCCAGAACGCACACAGCTTGGTACTTGGAATTTAGAGCTGTTCTTGTATTACAGGATGGGCATCCAGTAGGATTACATTTCCTCTGCAACAGCTGAAACATCAACAGTTTGCCTTGATTGCTGAGAGCAGAATCTCAGCTGCACGCCCTGGGCCCCATGCTTTAAATGCATTGTGTATGATGGCACAATTCCCTCAGAAAAATGTGAAAATAATATCAAGTTTAAAGGAAACCTGTCAGGACATTTTCCCCCATGGACCTTAGCTAACCATACAGTAGATGAAACATAGCATGACAAGTGTAATCTTTTTTTCAACTCACATTGTTCCCCAGACTCGAAATCACCATTTTCACTATATTCAAATAAGTGTGAATCATTTATGGGCCGTTCACACACTGAGAGGGGCCCTTCCTCCTCTTTTGGCTCATACCCCACTCCCTCCCTAGTGATGACCTTGTCCACCTACCTTGGAACGCACAGGGTCTCCATCTCAAGGAAGCTTGAGATATAAATTACTAGACAGGGGATGGTGTTTGGGCCAAACAAGGTGTAGAGAGCCTGAATCTATTTCAATGTGTGAACCACCCATCTCATAGCTACCTCATTAGCATACAGCAAAAACATAGATATCAAAGCTTAGGGAGCACTGAGAGTAAAAAAAAACATGATTACAATTATCCCATTAGCATAGGTTTATGGGACAAAATGCCCTTTCAGACATTCTTTAATGGTCAATACAATGGTCTCTCAACATATAGTTCCAAAAAAGTCATTGAGACTTATTTAATAACACTGTTTAAAAGTTAGACAGTGCAAACTTGAGCATTACAATATGACATGTTATATCACTGATTACTCAGAAGGGTCAGTGATCCGGGGATTATTCTAATTGCCAGATTGGAGTAGGGATGGATTTTTTCTCCTTAAATGAAGAAAATTGTCTTCTACTTCATAGTTTTTTTTTGCCTATCTCTGGATCAGCATGAGGGGTGGGGAAGGGGGTGTAATGGCGGAACTGGGTGGACATGTTCAGTTTTCCATCTAAACATAAAATTTGATGCAATTTAGGCCATGTCCCTCTTCCAGACACATCGGTAAAACTGTCCAAAATTTGTCTGAAAAGGCATGATAAATGTGACTCAAGTATGTAAGCCAGTTTTCTGCCATAATTTGCCCAATAAATGGACGTATTTTGAGTACGCCTCATTATATGCTGAAAATATTATATACTGTAACTCAACCCATAACTGTATGGAAAGCTGGTAATTGGTTCCAAAGTCTCCAAAATGTCAACCAAAAGTAATATAAAATAAAGATGAAAGAAAATTGAGCAGATAACTAATTTATGCAAAAACAGTTTCACTTTTGTCTCTGTTTATAGAACATTTACTCAGAACCATTGTGGAACATTCAGGTGGGCTCAAACCTAAGATGGGCCATAATGTAGTTTTGGACAGCAGCAAGTTTTTTCATGATGTCCTTCTATGAACACCATACTAAACACATGGACTGAGGTTTTTGCTGTTACCCTTGAGTTTCATGTCACCTTCTTCAGGACTGCCTGTTGTGTTATTGGAGTAATGTTAATAAGACATCCATTCTTTAGAAGAACAGCATCAGTTCAGAATTTACTCCATTTGTAAAAAACTTGTATAACCATGGATTGATTTACATTTCAGTCTCTAGCAATGCTTTTGTGCCTCATGTGTCTCTATAACAAAACTTCTGAGCTTTTCTGAAAGTTGTTTGCAAAGAGGCAAGGTTCACACAAACAAATTTGTCAGAAAAAGGATACCATTGTAGAAATCTACTATAGGCTATCTGGACAAGCAGAACGTATGGATTATCTCATTCTACATCAGATGGCCAAGTTCTCAGAAAGTTTGACATAGTGATCATGGGAGATTTTACCTATCCAGACATTTATTGGCAATCTCTCTCAGGTAAAGTAATGGGTCCAACAAATTCTTATCCGCTCTTGCTAACTTTTAGAGATGAGCGAGCATACTCGTCCGAGCTTGATACTCGTTCGAGTATTAGGGTGTTCGAGATGCTCGTTACTCGTAACGAGTACCACGCGGTGTTCGGGTTACTTTCATTTTCTTCCCTGACAAATTTGCGCGCTTTTCTGGCCAATAGAAAGACAGGGAAGGCATTACAACTTCCCCCTGCAACGTTCAAGCCCTATACCACCCCCCTGCAGTGAGTGGCTGGCGAGATTAGGTGTCACCCGAGTATTAAAATCTGCCCCTCCCACGGCTCGTCACAGATGCATTCTGACATAGTTCAGGGAAAGTGTTGTTGATGCCGGAGCTGCTATAGGGAGAGTGTTAGGAGTGATTTTAGGCTTCAAGAATCCCAACGGTCCTTCTTAGGCCATAGAAATCGCAGATCGCACCTATGTGCGATCTGCGATTTCTCTTCTCTTCTCTATATGCGCTCAATGGGGCCGGCGGCAGCAGCGCCGACCCCATTGAGAACATATAGAAGACAAATCATTCTTCTCTGCCACAGCTGTAACAGCTGTGGCAGAGAAGAACGATGTTTGCCCATTGAATTCAATGGAGCCGGCAATACAGCAGGTTCCACTGAAAGCAATGGGCTGCCGGTGATCGCGGGATGAATTGTCGGGAAGGGCTTAAATATAGAAGCCCTTCCCTGCAATTCATCCAGAAATGTGTTACAATAAAAATATATACCGGCGTATAAGGCGACGGGGCGTATAAGACGACCCCCCAACTGTCACCTTATACGCCGGGAATACAGTGGAGCAAAGAATAAAAATCACCTTATACGCCGGTATATATTTTTATTGTAACACATTTCTGGATGAATTGCAGGGAAGGGCTTATATATTTAAGCCCTTCCCGACAATTCATCCCATTGCTTTCAGTGGAACCTGCTGTATTTCTGGTTCCATTGAATTCAATGGGCAAACATCGTTCTTCTCTGCCACAGCTGTAACAGCTATGGCAGAGGAGAACGATCTTTATGCTGACAGTGGGGGGGGGGGGGGCCCACTCTTGCCGCTATTGTGGCTTAATAGTGGGACCTGTGAACTTGAGATGCAGCCCAACATGTAGCCCCTCGCCTGCCCTATCCGTTGCTGTTCCCATCACTTTCTTGAATTGCCCAGATTTTCACAAATGAAAACCTTAGCGAGCATCGGCGATATACAAAAATGCTCGGGTCGCCCATTGACTTCAATGGGGTTCGTTACTCGAAACGAACCCTCGAGCATCGCGAAAATTTCGTCCCGAGTAACGAGCACCCGAGCATTTTGGTGCTCGCTCATCTCTACTAACTTTATCTTCCAAAAGGTAGAAGATAAAACAAGGGGATCTGCTATCTTGGACCTAATTCATACCAACAGGGAAGAAATAGTCAAGTATGTATATGTGGCAGGAACCTTAGGAGACTGTGATCATGCTATTTTAGAATTTGGTATAACAAGGACAGGAAGACCTGAGAAGACTCAGACCATAAGGTTGGATTTCAGATTTTAATGGATTCAGAAAGAGGGTAGGAAGGATCCAATGGCTGGATGTTCGTAGGGACAGAAATGTCCAAGAAGGTTGGGAAATATTGCGAAATGAGATTCTAAATGCCCATTTTTTAACAATCCCTAAAAGAAGGACGATTGGGAAACATTTAAAGAGGCCAGGATGGATGAACACAGAACCTACAAACACTAAAAAGAAAGAAAAATATGCTTATCAAATGGAAAGATGGGAGGATATCTAAAGAAGAATATAATGCAGTCTACAGAAACTGTAAGGCAAGTGTCAGAAAAGCTAAAACTGATAATGAATTGAGGCTTGTAACATAGTATGATAGGCTGAATGAAGACAATGTCAATCTAGTTCAGCCTGTTTTTAACCTCCTACTTGTTGGTCCAGAGGAAGGCAAGAAAACAGACATCTAGGCAGGCAGAGAGTTACAGTAAAGAACCCCTTTTGTGTTGGTGATGAAACTTTCGTTCCTCTAGACGTAGAGCATGCCCCCTTGTTACCGTCGCAGTCCTAGGTATAAACAGATCATGGGAGAGATCCTTGTATTGTCCTTTAATATATTTATACATAGTTATTTGATTGCCCCTTAACAGTCTTTTGTCCAGTGTAAATAATCCCAATTTTGATAGCCTCTCTTGGTATTCTAGTCCTTCCATTCCGTTTATGAATTTAGTTGCCCTTCTTTGAATCCCCTCAAGCACTGCAACATCTTTCTTGAGCCATGATGTCCAGAACTGTACACAGTATTCCATGTGAGGCCTGGCAAGGGCCTTATACACTGAAAGAATAATGTTGTCCTTCGCCCCTATGCCTCTTTTAATGCACCCCAAAACTTTATTTGCTTTTGCAGCAGCTGAATGGCATTGATTGCTCCAGTTAAATCTACAGTCCATTAGTACCCCCAGGTCTTTTTTCATATCACTTTTTCCTAGCAGTACCCCATTTAGTGAAAATTGGTGACATCCGTTTCTCCTGCCCATGTGCATAACCTTACATTTATCAATATTGAACTTTATTTGCCATTTTTTTACCCAAGCTTCCGACTTATCTCAGTCCTTTTGTAGCCGCACATTGTCCTCCATTGTATTAATTGTCTTGTATAATTTTGTATCATCTGCAAATATTGATATTTTACTGTGTAGTCCCTCCATCAGGTCATTAATAAATACATTGAACGGAATGGGGCCCAATACTGGACCTTGTGGCACCCCACTAGCAACAGTGGCCCAATCAGAAAATGAACTATTTATTACTACCCTCTGCTTTCTATCTCTGAACCAGTTCCTTACCCAGATACACACGTTTTCACCCAGACCGAGCTGTCTCATTTTATATACCAACCTATTATATGGCACTGTGTCAAATTCTTTAGAGAAATGCAGATATACGAGATCAGTAGACTCTCCCAGTGTGAAGGTATATGTATATATTGCCATATGTTTTTTTATGCTTTTATACCTGTATGCAAGTTCTATACAATGCTAAAATGAGAAAAACTTAAATATGTAGCCTTAAAAATCATATAAGATATGCCAAGGCTTTGCAAGGCCGAGAGAGATGTGTCCAGAAATTCAGAGATGATACAGAACTGGATACGAAGGCCGCGTGCTTGGCTGTTTTCCCAGAAGTGCAGTATCAAGATAATGACTGTTTAACTACGTATATGACTAACACTGCCTCAGGCGGAATTGCGGACATCACATATATGGTTATGCTGTGGATTTGAGCCAATGAGACCATTACACATTCCTAGTGACGTGACCAAAGGGTATAAAGCCCCATGTAATCTGTAATAAAGTGCGCAGTTATTTTCCCGTGTGAGGAACTATACCAGACCTCCGTGTGTGGTGTTTCTTCTTTACCACCAGCAACGGGGCATTGGGCTGGGCCTGATTGGTGCTGTACGCAGAATTTCCCTGACACCAGGTCCAGCCTAGAACTTACTTCATTGTAGAAGCTGATCAAATTGGTCTGACATGATCGACCCCTGATGAACCTATGCTGATGAGGAGGTATGCCATTGTTTTCATTGAGTCAAAATACCGGAAAGCGCCAGAGATAAAAAAAATCCTTGTGTGATCTCACCTGGTGGGGACAGCTTGGCACCCTAAGGTACCAGCTGCCTCACCTTTAGTATAGGGATATCTCCCGGTGTGCTGATTCCTAAGCCTGATGGCATCCACTGGATAAGGGGAGAGCTGCAGGGGTAGTAGGGGTCCTCATATAGAGGGTTCCCCTCGTATGTGTAAGAAAGAGTAAACTCAGTTATAAAAAAAACTTTTTACTCATAGGATTCAACAATATATAGTAGATGTTCCCATAGATGTTTTAATCAAATGAGTGAAACTTACTTCGGAGGAGGGGGATATGATGTCCACAGAATCCCTTCCTGCTTCTCTTAGTGATTTTCCAATCAGCCAGAATAATGTATAAACATCCTCTTTATTCAGCAGTCATAAAAAACGTAAGGCAACGAGTTTCGGTGCGACATGCACCTTTTTCAAGCCATACATCAGTGTGTAACACATATATATATATATATATATATATATATATATATATATATATATATATATATATATATATATATAGTTTTTTTACCTTAGAACCATTGGGTGTATTTCATCCAGGCCCCGCAATTTATTGATTTCGATCCTCCTTAAAACCAGCTTTGCACTTCCTCCTGTGTTAGGCATGCAATATTTAGTGGGGAATTCATTTTATTCCCCTGCATCTCGTGTGGCATTTTATTTTATTTTCATTTGTGAATAAACTAGAAAGAAAACTGTTTAATAAATTTGCCTTCCCCCTATCGTCTTCTATGGTTTCTCCTGCATTATTTGTTAGGGGCCAGTGCTTTCAGTGCAAATCCTTGTAAGAGGATAAAAGCAACAAAAAATAATTTTGGGGGTATATCAAAAGCAAAACAAAAATCAAAGATGCTTCCGGATGTTTACAGGATGAAAATGGTGAATTGGTTAAAGATGATGTTGAGAAGGCCGAACTTTTAAATTCCTATTTTGTATCTGTTTTCTCAGTAAGTAAACATAACATCAATTGATCTTCTTATCGGCTTATCTTCCCTGTGCTATTGGGTGAATGCAGACTATCTATAAGCATAGAGATAATATGAGGACACTTAGCTAATTTACATGAATTCAAGTCTCCAGGTCCAGATGAATTACATCCTAGGCTACTGAAGGAAGCAGCAGAGGTAATTGCTGAACCACTCACCGTAATCTGTGAAAATTTCTAGAGAACAGGACAAATGTCCCTATCTTCAAAAAAGAGAAGAAAGTGGAACCAGGAAACTACAGGCCTGTGAGTCTGACTTCTATCCCGGGAAAGTTCTCTGAACAAATTGTTAAACAGCATGTATGCAAGTACTTGGATGAAAATAGAGTAATTAACCAGAGCCAGCAGCATGGATTTGTAACGAACAAGTCATGCCGGAAAAATCTAATGTCCTTCCATGAGAGAATCATGGATAGGGGTGGATTGGGGAAATGCAAATATAGTATGTCTTCTGCATATACAACTAATTGAGTGATTGCACTGAAAAGTGGTCACAAAGGGCTGCACATCCAAGTGGAAGAATGCATTAAGTGAGGTACCACAAGGCTCTGTCCTGGGCCCGACGTTGTTCAACTTTTTTATAAGTGATCTTGAGGAGGGAATTGAGGGGAAACTGATCAAATTTCCTGACCACACTAAGCAAGAATGGATAGCTAACACTAGAGAAGAGGGAGGATTCAAAAACATAAAGACAAGCTTGAACAGAAGGCAGTGACTTACAGAATGGTATTTACCAAAGAGAAATGCAAAGTCCTACATCTAGGCAAGAAAAATAAATACAGAATGGCAGGAATTGGACTAAGCAGCAGCGTATGTGAAAAATACTTGGTTATACTATAAAATCACAGACTGAACATTAGTCAATAGTGTGATTCAGTAGCAAAAAAAGGCAAATACAATTCTGAGATGCATTAATCCTTTCCAATCCACTGTCTGACATCTAAAGACATTATGATTTAAAGCTATACACCTCTGATGTTGGAAGACGTCTGTCGGGGGTTCTCTTACTGTATATTGCCAGCCTCTCTGCTGTCGGAGCCTATCCAACGTGTCACCTCATGCAGTAGTGGCTTTAGTCAGCATATAGCGCCATTGTATAACAGCAGAAAAAGACTAACCCCCCTAGAAAAACCAGAATACAAATTGGATTGGAAAGAGTTAAGAGAAGTGTAGAGTCTAGTGCACGTGAGGTAATTATCCCCCTCTACTCTTCTCATCTAGTCAAACCTCATCTGGAATACTGTGTCCAGTTCTAGTCACCCCAATTTAAAAAAGTAATCGACAAACTGGAGCAAGTTCAGAGAAGAGAAAGGCCGCCTGCAGACGAGCGGGTTGGATCCGGCGGCGAGGATTTTTGCCGCGGGACCCGACCTGAACGCCTGTAGGGACGAGCGCGTACTCACACGCGCCCGGCGGCCCCGGCTCTTTCATGTGCCGGCTACCGGGCAGCCAGCTCATGTGCAGCCTGGAGCTGGCAGCCGGGTGAGTGAGACATGCCGCAGTTTGTTTGCCGCGAGAGATTTCGCGTGGCCAAACCGCGGCCGTCTGCATAGGATTGTGTTTGTTAACGCAATCCTATGTAGGCTTTGAGCGGCGGAAATCCCGCCCGTGTGCAGGATGATGAGCAGTCTGCAAACCATGTTCTATGAAGAACAGTTAAATGATTTGGGAATGTTTAGCTTGCAGAAGAGAAGGCTGAGAGGAGACTTAACAGCTGTCTTCAAATATCTAAATGGCTGTCACAGTGCAGAAGAATCAGCCCTATTCTCATTTGCTCAAGGAAAGACTAGGAGCAATGGGATGAAACTGAAAAGGGAGGAGACAGAGATTGGATATTAGACAGTGAGAGAGATCAATGAGTGGAACAGGTTGCCACAGGAGGGGGGAGTTCTCCTTCAATGGAAGTCTTCAGAAACTGGACAGACATCTGTCCGGGATGATTTAGTGAATCCTACATTGAGCATGGGGTTGGATACGATAATCCCAGAGGACCCTTCCAACTCTACTATTCTATGGTTCTATTAACTGGGCTTCATGAGTCTTTATTTGAAATCTAAAGCACCTCTGAAAACAGGCATTCACAGTGCTGTAAACATTAAAAGATCAATTTATTCTGTGGGTCAATATGATTATGGAAATACCACGTTTATATATTTTTAAATGTTTTACTACTCTTAAAAAATAAAAATAAAAATGTTATCGCTTTCTGTCTCCATATTCTCAGACTAATAACTTTTAAAATATTTTTTTATGCTTTTTTTGGAAGTGGGTTGATTAAAAAAGCATCAGTTCAGGCATTGTTTTTGTTTTTTCTTTGCAGTTTTCACTGTGTGAGATAAATGATGCACTAAGATAAATAATGCACTAATAGCACAGGTGAGCGAAGGATACTAATATTGCACGTTTTATGTTTTTTTACACGGCAAAGCATTTTTTTATGGAAAAAGAGTGTTTTATCTTTCTTTAAGATTTGTAAATATTTTCATTTTGTTTTACATTTTTTAGCCACAAAAGACCATGCAAGGAAATAGGAACACACAATTTAAGCCAATAAAAAACAGATTTCTATTTCAATAAATACCCCAAATATGAATCCTTCCATCCGACTGTGCATTCCTGTACCTCTGGACCACCTACTTAGATAACTGCATTTCTAGATACAGGAAGTCAACGAAGGTCCTCCTGGGCCTACTTACTGTCTTGTTAAAGTAAGTGACCCACTTTCTAGTTCTTTTCTACCCATTGATTGGTGTGCTACATGAAGGATTGTCCTTGAGTGCTGTCTGCTCTATTTTGTTTTTCCATTTCACCCCACTTGCTACAAATATCTGATCCAAAACAGTAGTCCTGGGGGACCACTGTTTTGGATTAGACGACTGAAACTGGCAGTCTCCATGGTGGATGTGGACATGAATTCTCCCATACCCACTAAGATAAATACACAAAGGCCTTCCAGGCTGTCATGTGCCGTGGTGCACCCCACATATGCAGACGCGAACCCACCACACCAAGGGAGTCTGTTCCTGGACATTTGATTTGTTTCTATCTGGTGGCGCTTTTTTTTTTTCTGTATGTGCATTTCCCCTACAGCGGCCATTGCAGGAAAAATGTAGTATTACAGGATAGCAGAAGGTTAACCAGGATAGGAGTCATCAGTTCTGAAACACAGAGGGGAGCTTCAGCGTGAGGAGCACACCTTGTGATGTTCATATGCCTTCATAAAAGCATATGAAGAGGGGATCCCATCTTATTACAACCCATTTAAAGCTATATTTAGAAGAAATAAATAGAATAAAGAAACTGTTTATGTTACTTCACTTAATGAACTATTTGAAAAAATGTTTTTCATCTGATGAAAGCTAAAAATAAAATATGAAAAGAATGAATGAGCAAAAATAAAGCACATATATTACTTCAGACATACTTTGGTTTCCTCCATTTGAACAATGGTTGCTTGGCATTCCCGAATGCTGTCATTAATATAATCAATGTTGGCTGTCAGAGCTTCCAACTCCTCTGCGATATCTTGCTGTGTCTGTTCTTCTCCACTACCTTCTTCTGGGGGAATGACTGTTCGACTTAGTAGTGCGTCTTGAAGTAGTGAAAGCTCCTCTCGTTTCTTAAAAAGATCACACAAAAAATAAAGTTGTTAAAAATGGAAGAGCAAACTTTTATTAATGCCAATTTTATGCAGTTGTAATATGGCTGCATTTTAGGTTCCACATTTTGGCACTGCACCAAACTTATCATAGAACCAGAATACCTAAATGAGGTTTCAATCTTGTGAACATAATATGGTTTATCAACTGTCTGTGTTGCTTATAGCCACCAATGACAGTGCAGGTCTCATTTTATATCAGCAGCTTTAGAAATGTAAGCTGTGCTGTAATTGGTTGCTATGGGCAACAAAAACAGCTTTTCTTCTAGACAGTTTCATAAATCTCTCCAACGTCTGTAAATGTAAACAAAAAAAAAATTTTTTTCCTTTGCGCTTAAAATGGATCTACCTCTATAGTCCATCACAGATATAGATTAAAATTTTAATAGCTTTTATTGAAATATTCTAAAAAAACGTGGGCTCACATATAACACTTACAGACAATACATAAAGAGACAGGTAACATATAAACAAAGAATAGGCCCTAATAGAAATATGTAGGGTAACGTATCTCTCAGATAGATTTTTGGAGATAGGTACCGCTCATAGATATGAGAAAGGATATAAATCCAGATGGAGAGAGAATAATATCCAAATATAGAGAATATGTACTTGGATACCAGTGCGGTACAGGAAATGGTACCTATTTAGGGCACGATGTTATTAAGTATACTCATGTTGCTAAAACAATTTTTCAATGAATTCCCATTTGTAGCACAATTTATCGCATATACGGGTGCTAGGTGCGGGGGCTCATTGTATGTCAGTGATGCTGACCAAGACGTTAAGAAGGCTCGCTCGACGCGTTTCCCTGCCCTTACAGGGGGCAGTTCCTCAGGAGCACGGGTAATTATTGCCCGTAGATTCGTGTATCTAAGATTGTCACGTTGAAACAATAGAGCAACAGGATTGGTGCGCCAGGACGTAGTCCTGCTATAGTTTGGTCCTGCTAAGGCGATGCCACCTGTTCGATATTTTCCCGTACAATTACGGTTACCACTTCTTACTTTGCAGTTCCGGCGCGGTATCTATATTAATACCGCTGTCGGGCTTTCTGAATATTTAGAGAGGGAGAGGGTCATTCATTCGGTCTGGCATATAGAATGGTATATACCAGTATTCGAATGTCTCAGATAGCGCCTCCGGATAGCAATTGGTGACCTAAGATCACGCTTAGTCACCAGCTACTGGAGCAATGCCAGGTGATGCCCTCCTAAAAAATTCCTGCATTATCCATTAGGGTGATCGCATCGGTCTGTAGATTTCTATGACCAATATAGGTTAATGCAACATCCAAATAGAGAATATTCTGTCACTCGAGGTTTTCTAAAACGAGTGCTCCTCTAAGGTCTCTAGCCATCCACTCTAACACAGCTGGTTAGTATCCCGGCTGTGTATATCGAGGGCAATGCCTACATGGATGAAGCTAAAATAAATAGCAATATATGCTTCAGATAGAGTTAGCTTCAGAGAAGAGAGGATTATTTCGGCTAGATTTGGGGAATAATGCCCCGTTCAAAGTTCTTTCATAGAGACCAAGAAAGACAGAACCCCTTCAGTGTCAATCCTAGCTGGATTAGACAGGGGTAAGAAGCAGGGACAGAGTAAGAGAGGTGGCGCCTGCGGCTCTAATGGTGAGCGGCCGGCTATGAAGTGCTGGAGCTACTGACAGCGTTTAAAAGAAGGTGTAGCTCCTCCTCTAGGGGAGGAGTTGTATCATCCAACCTATTGGGACCCCAGGGGGCGGTAATGATTGTCCCGAGGAACGCCCACCTGGTCATTATGACCGGTTCTCATGTTTCTACATCTCAGAGCGATAGTCTAATAGAGCGGTACTGTAGACCATCTTTAAGTAGATGGGTGGAGCATCGCATGGATGTATCTCCTATGCCTGGTATCGATGGTTTCGTAGCGCGGTTCCTCCCTAAAGAGTACAATTTGTCTGTCCTATTACAGTGTCTGCCGCACGCAGGGTATGTCGCGCGGCACGTCATTTGATGAACTGTATGTTTGACATCCGTATGTCATCTGGCAGGGTGTCACCCAAAGAGTGACAGTGAGGCGTGAGAGGGGCGTGGTTTAGATTCAGCCCAACCCTCCCTGGAAGCTGGCAGAGCATTTGTGTGTAGTCGTGAAACTAGAGAAGAGGGATGGATCCTGCCACTATATAATTTAGCATACTGCACCAGATTATGCTTGTAGGGTGCCGGAGAGATTTACATAATGCCTAGATATATATCTATAGGGTGATACCTAAAAGAAGGTTTAGTACATTCTTCCATGCTCTAAGAAATCCTCATTAGCATAGGAAGATTATCGTCTTTAATTGAAGGAGAAGCCTCTCAGAAATCATAAAAAACAGTTGAAGCTTAGTGTCGCGTTGAGGCCTTCTGGTTTCACTGTGTTTAATCTAAATATCCAGTTGGCCTCTTTTTGTAACAGCTTTTTGTCAATATTGCCTCGTCTTGCATTTGTCCGTAGGATTTCAATTCCCTGAAATTTAAGGTCTTTCAGTTCACTCTGATGGAAATCTCGGAAATGATCCGCTAGTGGGGTGGATTCCCCACGTCGGATGTTGCCAACGTGCCCCAGGATACGACGCCGGAATTCCTGTGTGGTCTTTCCGACGTAGTTCCTGGGGCACGGGCAAGAGGCCATATACACCACATTGTGAGTACGACAGTTAATAAACCCGCGATTGAAGTATATTTTGTTTGTACTCGCACTTTTGAATGTATTACTTTTTAAGATGAACTCACATGCTTCGCAGCCGTGGCAAGGGAATGTACCAGATGGATTACGGCTGCTTAACCAGTTCTCATTGGTATCGGGGTTCAGGTGGCTTTTGACGAGATGGTCTCTTATATTGTGTCCTCTACGGAAGGTTATCATTGGGGTGGATGGCAGGATTTCTGTAAGATCCGGGTCATTCGCAATTATACTCCAATAGTGTTTTAGTATATTCCTTACTTCGCGTGTGCCTGTATCAAAAGTTCCTATAATTCTAGAGATTTGAGTATTCTCTCTATGTCGTGGAGTTAGGAGATCCCTTCTTTGTTGCTGTTCCGCGTGTTTATATGCGTCTTCAATGATGTCACATGGATAGTCCCTTTCTCGAAACCTCTGTTTTAGGAGTATACTAAAACACTATTGGAGTATAATTGCGAATGACCCGGATCTTACAGAAATCCTGCCATCCACCCCAATGATAACCTTCCGTAGAGGACACAATATAAGAGACCATCTCGTCAAAAGCCACTTGAACCCCGATACCAATGAGAACTGGTTAAGCAGCCATAAACCATTTGGTACATTCCCTTGCCACGGCTGCGAAGCATGTGGGTTCATCTTAAAAAGTAATACATTCAAAAGTGCGAGTACAAACAAAATATACTTCAATCGCGGGTTTATCAACTGTCGTACTCGCAATTTGGTGTATATGGCCTCTTGCCCGTGCCCCAGGAACTACGTCGGAAAGACCACACAGGAATTCCGGCGTTGTATCCTGGGGCACGTTGGCAACATCCGACGTGGGGAATCTACCCCACTAGCGGATCATTTCCGAGATTTCCATCAGAGTTAACTGAAAGACCTTAAATTTCAGGGAATTGAAATCCTACGGACAAATGCAAGACGAGGCGATATTGACAAAAAGCTGTTACAAAAAGAGGCCAACTGGATATTTAGATTAAACACGGTGAAACCAGAAGGCCTCAACGCGACACTAAGCTTCAACTGTTTTTTATGATTTCTGAGAGGCTTCTCCTTCAATTAAAGACGATAATCTTCCTATGCTAATGAGGATTTCTTAGAGCATGGATGAATGTACTAAACCTTCTTTTAGGTATCACCCTATAGATATATATCTAGGCATTATGTAAATCTCTCCGGCACCTTACAAGCATAATCTGATTCATCTTTTAACACTATCTAACATCTGGGGTATCTTATGACTTACGTATGACGCTTCGATGGAGCGCTAAATGACAGAAAAAGGAGCGAACTGCAGACTTTGATTTAAAGGTCTGCCTCTCCCAGTACCTTTAATCGCATTACTTTTTACTGGTTTGCTACAATCTAATACAAATTATTCCCCTTTACCTGTCTGCCGGTGCAGTATGCTAAATTATATAGTGGCAGGATCCATCCCTCTTCTCTAGTTTCACGACTACACACAAATGCTCTGCCAGCTTCCAGGGAGGGTTGGGCCGAATCTAAACCACGCCCCTCTCACGCCTCACTGTCACTCTTTGGGTGACACCCTGCCAGATGACATAAGGATGTCAAACATACAGTTCATCAAATGACGTGCCGCGCGACATACCCTGCGTGCGGCAGACACTGTAATAGGACAGACAAATTGTACTCTTTAGGGAGGAACCGCGCTACGAAACCATCGATACCAGGCATAGGAGATACATCCATGCGATGCTTCACCCGTCCCGATACACTAGCCAATGAGGAGGCGCGCTGCGTGATGACGTCACCACGCAGCGCGTCATGCGTTCCACCGTGGAACGCGGAAGCTCATACACGGCTGCCCGATGCAGGACATCGCACTGAGACTTATAACGATCGGATGGGGAATAAGAAACTACTTAAAGATGGTCTACAGTACCGCTCTATTACAGTATCGCTCTGAGATGTAGAAACATGAGAACCGGGCATATTGACCAGGTGGGCGTTCCTCGGGACAATCATTACCGCCCCCTGGGGTCCCAATAGGTTGGATGATACAACTCCTCCCCTAGAGGAGGAGCTACACCTCCTTTTAAACGCTGTCAGTAGCTCCAGCACTTCATAGCCGGTGGCTCACCATTAGAGCCACAGGCGCCACCTCTCTTACTCTGTCCCTGCTTCTTACCCCTGTCTAATCCAGCTAGGATTGACACTGAAGGGGTTCTGTCTTTCTTGGTCTCTATGAAAGAACTTTGAACAGGGCATTATTCCCCAAATCTAGCCGAAATAATCCTCTCTTCTCTGAAGCTAACTCTATCTGAAGCATATATTGCTATTTATTTTAGCTTCATCCGTGAAGGCATTGCCCTCGATATACACAGCCGGGATACTTACCAGCTCTGTTAGAGTGGATGGCTAGAGACCTTAGAGGAGCACTCGTTTTAGCAAACCTCGAGTGACAGAATATTCTCTATCTGGGTGTTGCATTAACCTATATTGGTCATAGAAATCTACAGACCGATGCGATCACCCTAATGGATAATGCAGGAATTTTTTAGGAGGGCATCACCTGGCATTGCTCCAGTAGCTGGTGACTAAGCGTGATCTTAGGTCACCAATTGCTATCCGGAGGCGCTATCTGAGACATTCGAATACTGGTATATACCATTCTATATGCCAGACCGAATGAATGACCCTCTCCCTCTCTAAATATTCAGAAAGCCCGACAGCGGTATTAATATAGATACCGCGCCGGAACTGCAAAGTAAGAAGTGGAAACCGTAATTGTACGGGAAATATCGAACAGGTGGCATCGCCTTAGCAGGACCAAACTATAGCAGGACTACGTCCTGGCGCACCAATCCTGTTGCTCTATTGTTTCAACGTGACAATCTTAGATACACGAATCTACGGGCAATAATTACCCGTGCTCCTGAGGAACTGCCCCCTATAAGGGCAGGGAAACGCGTCGAGCGAGCCTTCTTAACGTCTTGGTCAGCATCACTGACATACAATGAGCCCCCGCACCTAGCACCCGTATATCCGATAAATTGTGCTACAAATGGGAATTCATTGAAAAATTGTTTTAGCAACATGAGTATACTTAATACATCGTGCCCTAAATAGGTACCATTTCCTGTACCGCACTAGTATCCAAGTACATATTCTCTAGATTTGGATATTATTCTCTCTCCATCTGGATTTATATCCTTTCTCATATCTATGAGCGGTACCTATCTCCAAAAATCTATCTGAGAGATACGTTACCCTACATATTTCTATTAGGGCCTATTCTTTGTTTATATGTTACCTGTCTCTTTATGTATTGTCTGTAAGTGTTATATGTGAGCCCACGTTTTTTAGAATATTTCAATAAAAGCTATTAAAATTTTAATCTATATCTGTGAAGGGTTTCAGTAAACTTTATATAGATTTCTATACCACTGTGATTTGGCCTAAATTTTGTATGGTATGGCTGGTTTCCTTTCGAGGGACCTTACCGCCACCTAGTGGCTATCAGATGCTGGTGCTGTCTTTTCCGAAGGAGAACTAAGCCATCAAACTCAGAACCTCTCTATTGATACATGTTTTAAGGAACTAACTTCACAATATCGTGAGTTTACACGCAATTGGTGGGAGGTGCAGGGCCTTCAGAGATATGATGAACATAAGATCATTCCAAGAGGCTTAAGAAACCCCATTCTACCACCTAAACGAATTAAAAATCCTGAGTTCATAAAAAAGTGGGAAAGTGAATCTACAACCTTCTCTCTTCAATTGATTAAACTACTACTAGATGAAGAAAAAGCGTCACTAATTACGAACCAGAAAAAACTTAACGATCTACTGGAAAAAGCGAAAACATTTTCCTCTGATCCAGAATTTCCGGCTAAGGAAAAATCTGTACAAAATAACATAGAAAAGCTTGCAACACAAATAAAGGAACGCAAGCATACACAATTCAATAGAGATCTACAAGATTTCAAGGAAAATAAAATATATCCAGAGAGAAACACACACTCTGAGACAGACGCTAGTTCTTCTGACTATGAACAATCAGATAGTGAGAGAAATAGGAATAAAAGGGCCCCGAAACCACCAAGAAGGGGACGCTACCCACAACAATCAAAAGGACGCGGGAAAACGACACAATCAGGGTTTTTTTTAGAACAGCCAATATCGCAATACTTCCTGCGAGGGAGGAGGGACTACTAAGTCACAATATGGACCCTCAGCTGGGCCTTGACACACAGATGGTTTCTGACCCTAATAAACACGATTATGAAGGCGGCAACACATGTATCCACGGATAAATTACAAGTTATTAATTTATCTGACCATCATCTATCTGGGGAGGAGAGACGAGTTTTGGAGAGGGGGCTGTCCTTCATCCCCACGACCAAATTTGATGCGTTCGTGTGGGTGAACTCAATTATTTAATTCTATGTGCAAAAGAATTATCGTCCAAATTGTGCGTGCGGAATGTAATTTTCTCACTTCCCGATGTCATAGAAACAGGAAATTTGGCGCGAGCATTGAATATGTCATAAATAGGAAACGCTAATGGGTCCCAACTCCATTATTCAATTCTATGCGCAAAAGAATTAGCGTCCAAATTTTACATACGTAATCTAAATCTCTCACTTCCCAATGTAATAGAAACACGAAATTTGGCACGGGCATTGATTATGTCATAAATAGGAAAAGTTAATGTGTCCCAACTCGATTTTTCAATTCTATGCGCAAAAGAATTAGTGTCCAAATTTAACATACATAATCTAAATCTCTCACTTCCCAATGTAATAGAAACATGAAATTTGGCACGGGCATTGATTATGTCATAAATAGGAAAAGTTCATAGGTCCCAACTCGATTATTCAATTCTAGCGCAAAAGAATTAGCGTCCAAAATTTTACGTACCAAATCTAATTTTCTCACTTTCCGGTGACATAGAAACTGGAAATTTGGCACGAGCATTGATTATGTCATAAATAGGAAAAGTTCATAGGTCCCAACTCAATTTTTCAATTCTAGCGCAAAAGAATTAGCGTCCAAATTTTACGTGCAGAATGTAATTTTTTCACTTTCCGGTGTCATAGAAACGGGAAATTTGGCACGAGCATTGATTATGTCATAAATAGGAAAAGTTAATGGGTCTCAACTTGATTATTCAATTCTATGTGCAAAAGAATTAGTGTCCAAATTTTATGTACGTAATCTAATTCTCTCACTTCCTGATGTCATTTTATATAAAGTAAACGTCACATGGTTACCTCCATGTGGTGTTTCCTGGGTAACGCAGAGAATTATGCAAAATGGTGAACATATGTTTTTCCGGTATCTCTAAAGTAAGCACGACTTCATAAGATTTTCCGTGTGAACACCAGATAAACACCAGTACCAAATTAACTCGGGCGAAGCCGGGTATATCAGCTAGTCTATATATATAAAGAAGAAAGCCCTCACTGACTCACTGACTGACTGACTCACTGACTCGCCAAAAGTTCTCCAACTTCCCGATGTCGTAGAAACATGAAATTGGGCACACACATAGATTATCTCCAAAATAGGAAAATTGGGTCCCAACTCGATTATTCAATGCTAGCGGAAAAGAATTGGCGTCAAAATTTTACGTATGTAATCTAAATCTGTCACTTTCCAATGTCATAGAAACTTAAAATGTGTCCCGAACATTGATTATGTCATAAATGGAAAAAGTTAATGGGTCCCAACACGATTATTCCATTCTATGCGCAAAAGAATTAGCGTCCAAATTTAACGTACGGAATCTAATTCTCTCACTTCCCGGTGTTATAGAAACTCGAAATTTAGCCCGAGCATTGATTATGTCATAAATAGGAAAAGGTAATGGGTCCCAACTCGATTATTCAATTCTATGCGCAAAAGAATTAGCGTCCAAATTTTACGTACGGAATCTAATTATCTCACTTTCCGGTGTCATAGAAACGTGAAATTTGGCACAAGCATTGATTATGTCATAAGTAGGAAAAGTTCATAGGTCCCAACTCGATTATTCAATTCTAGCGCAAAAGAATTGGCGTCGAAATTTTACGTGCGGAATGTAATTTTTTCACTTTCCGGTGTCATAGAAACGTGAAATTTGGCACGAGCATTGATTATGTCATAAATAGGAAAAGCAAATGGGTCCTAACTCCATTATTCAATTCTATGCGCAAAAGAATTAGCGTCAAAATTTTACGTGCGGAATCTAATTTTCTCACTTTCCGGTGTCATAGAAACGTGAAATTTGCCCCGAGCATTGACTATGTCATAAATAGGGAAAGCTAATGGGTTCCAACTCCATTATTCAATTCCATGCGCAAAAGCATTAGCGTCCAAATTTTACGTGCGGAATGTAATTTTCTCACTTTCCGGTGTCATAAAAACGGGAAATTTGGCACGAGCATTGATTATGTCATAAATAGGAAAAGCTAATGGGTCCCAACTCCATTATTCAATTCTATGCGCAAAAGAATTAGCATCCAAATTTTACGTACATAATCTAAATCTCTCACTTCCCAATGTGATAGAAACATGAAATTTGGCACGGGCATTGATTATGTCATAAATAGGAAAAGTTAATAGGTCCCAACTCGATTATTCAATTCTAGCGCAAAAGAATTGGCGCCAAAATTTTACGTGCGGAATGTAATTTTTTCACTTTCCGGTGTCTTAGAAACGGGAAATTTGACACGCGCATTGATTATGTCATAAATAGGAAAAGTTCATAGGTCCCAACTCGATTATTCAATTCTATGCGCAAAAGAATTAGCATCCAAATTTTACGTACGGAATGTAATTTTTTCACTTTGCGGTGTCATAGAAACGGGAAATTTGGCAGGAGCATTGATTATGTCATAAATAGGAAAAGCTAATGGGTCCCAACTCGATTATTCAATTCTATGCACAAAAGAATTAGCGTCCAAATTTTATGTACGTAATCAAATTCTCTCACTTCCTGATGTCATTTTATATAAAGGAAACGTCGCATGGTTACCTCCCCGTGGTGTTTCCTGGGTAACGCAGAGAACTATGCAAAATGGTGAACATATGTTTTTCCTCAGTATCTCTAAAGTAACCATGACTTCATAAGATTTTCCGTGTGAACACCAGATAAACACCAGTACCAAATTAACTCGGGCGAAGCCGGGTATATCAGCTAGTTAGAATATAAAGATGTAACATCTAATGTGCACCAAATGTACGTATTTCTCCAAGTCAAATCCTTCATCAGGTATGGAATATGTCCCGTGTCTCTAATATATGAAGGAAAAGAGACAACAAACTTTTGTAAATGTTAGTCTATATACTGAGAGAGTGAACTGGTGATCGAATTGATCCCGGCAATAATGGGGCGACCAGGGGGTCGTTCAATATCCTTATAAATCTTCGGGAGAAAATAAAAAAACGGGACTTCTGGATTAGGAATCCATATGAAGTCCCTTTCTTTTTTAGAAAGACAATTTTTCTCTAACGCTGTATCAACAAGCTGATAAAGTTTTCGTGAAATAATCTTAGTAGGGTCAGAGTCCAATCTTTTATAATATTTCAAATCCCCTAATATTCTCATAGATTCAAGATGATAATATTCTTGATCCATGATTACAACCCCCCACCTTTATCGGCTTTTTTTATTACAATGTTTCTATTCTGCGCCAATTTTTTCAGTGCTTGATGTTGATTTTTATTTAGATTATATGAAACTTCCTCCTTATTATTACACATTACTGAAAATTCTTGTAGGGCTTTATGATAAAAAGAGTCAATAAAATCACCCCTACTTTCTATTGGATAAAATGTGCTCGGTGGCTTGAGGTCTGTCAATATGGGGTCTTCTAATGAAAAATTAATATTTATAGACTTATTATATTCCCCTGGTTCTCCCCCATGTGTTTTTTTGGAATTTTGTATAGAAAAAAAATCTACAGACTGACAACTTTTTGATAAAATTATTCAAGTTAATGAAGAGATCAAAGAGGTTTGCCTTCGTAGAAGGGCTGAAAGAAAGACCTTTGGCCAGAACCTCTGCTTCTTTTCTTTTTAACATATACTGTGAAATATTAAAAATAGCCATAGCTTTAGCTTCCTCCTTATCTATCTCTATGTTGTGTGAATTGCTCTTGATTAGAGATGAGCGAGCACCAAAATGTTCGGGTGCTCGTTACTCGGGACGAAATTATCACGATGCTCGAGGGTTCGTTTCGAGTAACGAACCCCATTGAAGTCAATGGGCGACTCGAGCATTTTTGTATATCGCCGATGCTCGCTAAGGTTTCCATTTGTGAAAATCAGGGCAATTCAAGAAAGTGATGGGAACGACACAGCAACGGATAGGGCAGCCGAGGGGCTACATGTTGGGCTGCATCTCAAGTTCCCAGGTCCCACTATTAAGCCACAATAGCGGCAAGAGTGGGCCCCCCCTGTCAGGGTAATTTCTGCGTACAGCACCAATCAGGCCCACCCCAATGCCCCGCTGCCGGCGGTAAAGAAGAGACACCACACACGGAGGTCTGGTATAGTTCCTCACACGGGGACATGACTGCGCACTTTATTACAGATTACATGGGATCTTATACCCTTTGGTCTCATCACTAGGAATGGGTGATGGGCTCATTGGCTCAAATTCACCGCATAACCATATATGTAAAGTCCGGATTTCCGGCTGAGACACTGATGATTATATACGTAGTTGAACAGTCGTTATCTAGATATGGCGCTTCTGGGAAAACAGCCAAGTACGCGGCCTTCGTGTTCGGTTCTGTATCATCTCTGAATTTCTGGAAACATCTCTCTCAGCCTTGCAA
Organism: Eleutherodactylus coqui; assembly: GCF_035609145.1. Lineage (NCBI taxonomy): Eukaryota > Metazoa > Chordata > Amphibia > Anura > Eleutherodactylidae > Eleutherodactylus > Eleutherodactylus coqui. The sequence goes on from NC_089840.1 coordinate 154,508,925, forward strand.
ACTTTTGGAATATCTGATGTAAGGCGACATATAAGTTTTTCTCATTTTAACTTTGAATAGAACTTGCATACAGGTATAAAAGCATAAAAAATATATGGCAATGTATACATATTCCCTCACAACCCCCCCCTAAAAACTTATATGGAGATCAAGCACCAGGCCTTGCACTCTTCCTCGGTCGCCTCTCCCTTGCGTCAGGGTTTCTCCACTGCCCGTAAGTCCCTACTCCTAGGAGGGGGGATCCCTACCTCACCTCAGAAGGAGGCCATGGATTCCCTGGGCTCATTTCCGGGCATCCATACCCTCTATCTGTACAAGTTAACACCCCACAGGGTGTGCCCTCGCTCGAACCTAAGGTCTTCTGCACTATCCCTAGGCAAATGGGAATTCCACTGACAGTTCATCTTAGAAGATCGGGGCAGACACAGTACTAGTACATTTCTCCATTCTTCTGGTAACGTATCTGGTTGGCATTATCGGAACTGGCTCTTCATCTTTTTCAAACAAGGGAAATTTTGGTGTCACATTATCCAGTCCCTTACTCATACTCTTTTTGATCAAAGGGATAATACACATACAGGAAATTACATACCCCACCTCTTTCTGCTAAAATCATATCCAGGGCCACTCTTTTTTGGAACGCCATGGATGCAGTGGGCCCTAACTGGTCAGCTAACCCTTTCAAAGCATCCCTGGTGTAGTTTACAAACCTCTGCTGATTGTAATAGATATAATTCATCCAATCTACATTATTATTAACAGTGACAATAGCAAATAAGGACTCAAAACCTGCTTTAACCTGATCTCTAGAATTAAATTAATCAGGCACCCCCTTGGCACTCCTATTGCATCTATATATACATGTGGATCAAAGTTACCACCTGGAGCGTCAACGTCTCTCTTAGCACGATGCGGTGTTGGATTCTCACCCTCAGTGTAGGCTTCATATTGCACATTTGATTGTATTAATTTGTTCTGATCCCAGAAACAGGGGGCTAGTGTACAGTAGTCAAAGGTGTGTGTTAGAGGAATTGTACCACATTATAGCATGTAAAGGATATGCAGGATCATTAGTTTTTCCAGTGCAAAGTGTGGATCCAAGTGGGCTTTCCTTCAAGCTTGACTGCAGTTGGGGTGGTGAGCAACATCTGGTAGGGACCTTCAAACAGGGTTTCTCTCTCAAACTTTTTAACATAGACACTGTCACCTGGTTTCAAATTGTGACACTCATCTGTAGGACCTGGGAGAAAAGCAGAGACTGCAGAATGGATTACTAACAATTCCTTGGAGAGGCCTATGACAAAATTAACAAGAAAATCATTCCCCAAACTCTGCTACTGAGGCATGTACCCTCCGGAGAAAAGAAAAACTAATGGAAGACACTCAATTCAAGATTTGCCCGTTTTCTCTATTGCCTTTTGGATCTACTTTCCCACTACTCTGTGGATGATAGGGTGCGTGAAAAGCCTGGGATATACCTAAAGCAGACGTGATGTGTTGCATTATTTCACCTGTGAAGTGTGTACCTTTGTTTGACTCAATCACTTCCGGTGCCCCATATCTGCAGATTACCTCATTCATGAACTCCTGTGCGATTTCCTGCTTATTTACTTTGGTAACAGGGTAGGTCTCTCCAACCTGAAAAGAAATCAACAACAACAAGCACATATTCATACTTCCCAACAAGTGGGAGCTGAGTGTAGCCAATTTGCAATCCCTGAAATGGGTAGAGTGGCCCCGGCAAGTGTGATGTGGCAAATTTACTTCTGCCCTGTTGCTTACGGCAAAGATCATGCAAAATTGGACAAATGATGCAGCAGCTACAGAAAACCAAGGAGCCACCCGTCCTTGTTCAAGCGTCGACTTTATTGCTGCTTTGAGAGGTGCGTCTTTCCGTGCATCAGTTGGGCCATCATGGGGCACAGGGATCGTGGTGGGCAAGTGCTGTTGACTGTTCACCATACGCCGTCCCTTTTTAGTCCATTTTTCCTTTTCTTCCTTGCTGGCTTGTAACTGTAAAGTCTTTAGCATATCAAAGTCCAAAGTTTTTATCAAAGTCCAAGTTTTTATCAAAGTCCAAGTTTTTATCAAAGTCCCAGTTTTTGTTAAATTCTTCTTTTCCTCCACGGCTTGAGGGCCGCTGCCTTTGCTGTGTGGTCTGTGATGGCATTGCCTCTTGTTTCTTCGGTGTAGGAATTGATGTGAGCTTTTCACTTTGTTAGGTAGTAGTAGGACCTCTGTGAGACTCTGCACCACTGCATCATTCTTAATTGGCTGTCCTGCTGAGGTAAAAAACTGTCTGGCCTTCCATGTTGGGCCGTAATCATGAGCTATGCCAAATGCATACCGGGAGTCAGTGTAAATGTTTGCCGTCTTACCTTCCGCCACTCTACACGCCTCAGTGATGGCCTTTTTAGTTCCGCTTCTTGTACTGAGACATGCGGAGGCATTCTGCTTTTAGGACATCTTGTTGTGTGACCACTGCATATCCAGTGTGGAGTCATCAATCACCCTGGTACCATCTATAAAAAACAACTCAAAATATGCATTGTTAACAAGGGCTTTCAGTAACTTTTTAAAACTTAAATTTTCTTGTTGCATCACTGCTAGACAATCATGCTGATATTCTATTTCAAAAAGATCAGAATCTTGTTGCAAAAAATTTTAAAAATGGCTGATTTGCAATACCTAGATCACCTATGCCTTCTCCTCTCCCCCTTTGAACCAGGGTACTCAATTGTAAGAAGAGTAGCCGGGTTGAAAGTAGTAGAACATTGTAAAAAGATTTGATGGATGCAGATAAGGCCTGTAAAATGTTAGCACCAATAACAGAGACATGAGTTACATCAGGGCAGAATAATCTACAAACACCTATTAATATCTGAAATGTGAGATCCTTTAAGCAAATTTATTATTAATCTGTTCCTGCCTGTAATGTCTTATCAAATTTGAGAGAGAAAAAAAAAACAAAAAACTTTTACTAGCTGCTCAAGATCCTCACCCCCTCCCTTGTGAACAAGAGGGATGAAACATTACATCCTTTACATCATCTAGCTCCACCCCTTCAATACTGGCTGCTTGCGTCTTTTTTCACAACTTCATTTCAGCTTTACAGTCCGCACGTCCACATCACAACCAAGTAAAGTCTTATGCATTGGGGGGGACTTTTATTCCCAGTCAATATCTGCATCACACATTTTACATTCATCACAGCCTGAACACTGGGCATTAACTCTCATCGATCCATGCGCTCAAGTCTGCCCCGTCACCCCCCATTGAAGGTGTACCAGTACATACAGATGCACAGACAAAAATTGTGACAAACAAACATACATCAGTTGAAAAACATTGAGGTGAGTGCTATAATGTTATAAAGTACATGATTCTATTGAGATGAGATTGTAAATGAGCGCTGTTTTTGACAAATTATGTGAAAAAATTTGCTGAGTGACTGAGACATTCTATCTTTCTTAGATACTGAAGCTATTATATGCTGTATTAAACGCTGAAGTATTTTAGAATGCGTGGGTATCTTTCAGCCCCCCTTGTCTTTCTTTCTCTGTATTTGACCCTGAGCTGAAAGCCCCCACCTTTGCAAAATAACTGTTATCTCTCTACGAATATGAAACACAGACTGAATAAGTTGTTTTAGTTTAACTATTCCCTGCATTTGAACTCATAAATAACACATATGCTGGGACCTTCTGACAGCGCAACATGTTCTACATTTTCAACCCCTGTATTCTTAAAAGCCCCCACAGGATGTGAGTGGGGTATAACTTTCTTACACCTGTATGAAAGAGACCAAGACGTGTCCATTTGTGACCTCAGAACCCAGTAAGAATATACCTTAGAAATTGCTATATTTCCTGCCTACTAAGACAGTATAATTAAATTCATTTCAAAATTCCATTCCATTTAAGCAAGCAGATATTTTTCAGGGTTATTATTGCATTCTCTCTCGCTGTTATCTTCTTGACCTTGAAAAGCTACACAGACTGCAGCTTTAAGTAAACAATCCTTCTCCTCTAAAAGCAAGCTCAGTTAACCATTTGCACACATATATATATACATATATACACACATATATATCCACCTATATCTATCTAGTATTATACACCTTTTCCTCTCTCTTTGCCAACAAATCACATGCATTGTAACCTTCTTCTCGACTTTGCTTGTTCCCCATATTTCTCTCCCTACCTAACTGCCAATGTAACCTTCAATAGACACTCTCCCGACACCATCTTGATCACTTACTGTACTTTCCAACATTTCACTTACGGATACTTTCTTAAACAAATAATGTGTACATACTTAACTTTCTCTGACTGTCTCTCTGCTTCTCACTTCAGCACTTTCTAGCAACCCTTGGTCTTTCAAGGCGCCCTTCTTGGTCCTAAAGACCTACTCCCAGTCACCATGCTGTAATCTACCGTGCGGGTCGATGTCACACATTTTCATTAGAGTTTTCTTACATTTTACAGATTGGGACCCTTGTCTCTCCTACTGTCTCTCCTCCATCAATTGATCCGCACGGCGGCGGCCCATAAAGGGCTCCGTCTTCTTTAATAAGGTCTTACGCATATTAGAACAACAACAACAATAATAATAATAACACGCTCCATAGAGTGCATCCTTCTGACCCGAATTGTCAGCCCCTTATATATGGCAAAACAACCGAAGGCATCTTCTTCTATGGAACCAGTCCCATAGAGTGCATCCCTCTCCTCAGCTAAACCATCAACAACTAACTAAACTAAAACCAAGGGTCTCTTCTTCTGTGGGACCTATCTCACAGAGTGTATCCCTCTCTGCTAAACCATCAACAACTAACTAAACTAAAACGGAGGGTTCCTTCTTCTATGGGACCTGTCTCACAGAGTGCATCCCTCTCCTCAGCTAAACCATCAACAACTAACTAAACTAAAACCGAGGGTTCCTTCTTCTGTGAGACCAAATGAAAAGAAAAAGAGAAAAAAAATTCTGCAGATACAACAAACAACCTTCACTATCGTTAAAACGCTACGGACTTCAAAGTACAAATAGACTACAGACTAGTTTCTGGGTGAGCGATTGGTGCGCATATCACGGTCAGTGGTCCGTGACGGCAAACCCGAAGCCCACACGGATTACCGTGTAGAACTCTTAACCCAACCCGTCCGGTCACAAACCACAGATAGTCCCTCCCGCTGCAAGACCCTCAGCGTAAAACACAACATAAATATATGCTGGTCTTACCTGGAGTTCTGTGAGTTGATCAGGCTCGGTTTGCAGAAGGACGGCTTCCCCGTGGCGTGGATCCGGGTGGACTGCACTGTACAGCTCCGGTTTTACCGCCCCACTTTCGGGCGCTATTGTCAGGGAAAATTCTGCGTACAGCACCAATCAGGCCCACCCCAATGCCCCGCTGCCGGCGGTAAAGAAGAGACACCACACACGGAGGTCTGGTATAGTTCCTCACACGGGGACATGACTGCGCACTTTATTACAGATTACATGGGATCTTATACCTTTTGGTCTCATCACTAGGAATGGGTGATGGGTTCATTGGCTCAAATTCACCGCATAACCATATATGTAAAGTCCGGATTTCCGGCTGAGACACTGATGATTATATACGTAGTTGAACAGTCGTTATCTAGATATGGCGCTTCTGGGAAAACAGCCAAGTACGCGGCCTTCGTGTTCGGTTCTGTATCATCTCTGAATTTCTGGAAACATCTCTCTCAGCCTTGCAAACTTTTGGAATATCTGATGTAAGGCGACATATAAGTTTTTCTCATTTTAGCTTTGAATAGAACTTGCATACAGGTATAAAAGCATAAAAAACATATGGCAATATATACATATTCCCTCACACCCCCCCCCCCCCCAACAACTTTTACTTCTGAAAAGCCCTCATTAGCAATGCATACCTAAGCTAAGCACCACACTACCTCCAACAAAGCACAATCACTGCCTGCATGACACTCCGCTGCCACTTCTCCTGGGTTACATGCTGCCCAACCCCCCCCCCCCCCTGCACGACCCAGTGTCCACAGCGCACACCAAATTGTCCCTGCGCAGCCTTCAGCTGCCCTCATGCCACACCACACTCATATCTATTTATAAGTGCGTCTGCCATGAGGAGGAACCGCAGGCACACACTGCAGAGGGTTGGCACGGCTAGGCAGCGAACCTCTTTAAAAGGGGCGGGGCGATAGCCCACAATGCTGTACAGAAGCAATGAGAAATATAATCCTGTGCCACCGCCATCAGGAGCTGCACACGTGGGCATAGCAATGGGGAACCTATGTGCCACACACTATTCATTCTGTCAAGATGTCTGCATGCCCCAGTCAGACCGAGGTTTTTTATAAATAGTCACAGGCAGGTACAACTGGGAATCGCCAACTCCGCAATGGGAATTCCGTGTGCACCCACAGCATGGGTGGCTCCCTGGAACCCACCCGCTGTACATAAATGTATCCCACTGCAGTGTCCTGGACAGCAGAGCTAAAGTCAGATTAAATGCAGGTGGGCTTCGGCCTAAACTGCATGCCCCAGTCAGACTGGGGTTCTTTAGAAGTGGACACATGTAGTTACAACTCCGTGTGGACCGACAGCATGGGTGGCTCCCTGGAACCCACCGGCGGTACATAAATATATCCCATTGCATTGCCCATCACAGCTGAGGTAATGTCATGTTTAATGCAGGTGGGCTTTGGCCCACACTGCATGCCCCAGTCAGACTGGGGTTCTTTAGAAGTGGACACATGCAGTTACAACTCCCTGTGGACCCACAGCATGGGTGGCTCCCTGGAACCCACCGGCGGTACATAAATACATCCCATTGCAGTGCCCAGCACAGCTGATGTAACGTCAGCTGTAATGCAGGTGGGCAAAAAATTAATTGGATTATACTGTAGGCGAGAGCCCCCAAAAATTGGTGTACCAACAGTACTAATGTACGTCAGAAAAATTGCCCATGCCCAACCAAGAGGGCAGGTGAAACCCATTAATCGCTTTGGTTAATGTGGCTTAATTTGTAACTAGGCCTGGAGGCAGCCCAGTTAAAATAAAAATTGGTTCAGGTGAAAGTTTCAACGCTTTAATGAGCATTGAAACGTATAAAAATTGTTTAGAAAAATTATATGACTGACCCTTGTGGGCCTAAGAAAAATTGCCCGTTCGGTGTGATTACGTCAGATTTCAGGAGGAGGAGCAGGAGAAGGAGGATGAATATTATACACAGATTGATGAAGCTAAAAGGTCCACATTTTTGATGGTGATAGAGAACAATGCTTCCATCCGCAGGTGCAGCCTACGTATTGTTTAGGTATCGCTGCTGTCCGCTGGTGGAGAAGAGAACTCTGGGGAAATCCAGGCTTTGTTCATCTTGATGAATGTAAGCCTGTCGGCACTGTCGGTTGACAGGCGGGTACGCTTATCTGTGATGATTCCCCCAGCCGCACTAAACACCCTCTCTGACAAGACGCTAACCGCAGGACAAGCAAGCACCTCCAGGGCATACAGCGCGAGTTCAGGCCACGTGTCCAGCTTCGACACCCACTAGTTGTAGGGGGCAGAGGCGTCACGGAGGACGGTCGTGCGATCGGCTACGTACTCCCTCACCATCCTTTTACAGTGCTCCCGCCGACTCAGCCTTGACTGGGGAGCGGTGACACAGTCTTGCTGGGGAGCCAGAAAGCTGTCAAAGGCCTTAGAGAGTGTTCCCCTGCCTGTGCTGTACATGCTGCCTGATCTCTGCGCCTCCCCTGCTACCTGGCCCTCGGAACTGCGCCTTCAGCCACTAGCGCTGTCGGATGGGAATTTTACCATCAGTTTGTCCGCCAGGGTCCTGTGGTATAGCATCACTCTCGAACCCCTTTCCTCTTCGGGTATGAGAGTGGAAAGGTTCTCCTTATACCGTGGGTCGAGCAGTGTGTACACCCAGTAATCCGTAGTGGCCAGAATGCGTGTAACGCGAGGGTCACGAGAAAGGCATCCTAACATGAAGTCAGCCATGTTTGCCAGGGTACCTGTACGCAACACATGGCTGTCCTCACTAGGAAGATCACTTTCAGGATCCTCCTCCTCCTCCTCCTCTGGCCATACACGCTGAAAGGATGACAGGCAAGCAGCATGGGTACCCTCAGCAGTGGGCCAAGCTGTCTCTTCCCCCTCCTCCTCATCCTTCTCATGCTCCTCCTCCTCCTCCTGAACGCTCTGAGATATAGACAGGAGGGTGCTCTGACTATCCAGCAACATACTGTCTTCCCCCGGCTCTGTTTCCGACCGCAAAGCGTCTGCCTTTATGCTTTGCAGGGAACTTCTCAAGAGGCATAGCAGAGGAATGGTGATGCTAATGATTGCAGCATCGCCGCTCACCATCTGGGTAGACTCCTCAAAGTTTCCAAGGACCTGGCAGATGTCTGCCAACCAGGCCCATTCTTCTGTAAAGAATTGAGGAGGCTGACTCCCACTGCGCCGCCCATGTTGGAGTTGGTATCCCACTATAGCTCTACGCTGCTCATAGAGCCTGGCCAACATGTGGAGCGTAGAGTTCCACCATGTGGGCACGTCGCACAGCAGTCGGTGCACTGGCAAATGAAACTGTTGTTGCAGGGTGCGCAGGGTGGCAGCGTCCGTGTGGGACTTGCAGAAATGTGCGCAGAGCCGGCACACCTTTCCGAGCAGGTCTGACAAGCGTGGGTAGCTTTTCAGAAAGCGCTGAACTACCAAATTAAAGACGTGGGCCAGGCATGGCACGTGCGTGAGGCTGCCGAGCTGCAGAGCCGCCACCAGGTTACGGCCGTTGTCACACACGACCATGCCCGGTTGGAGGCTCAGCGGCGCAAGCCAGCGGTCGGTCTGCTCTGTCAGACCCTGCAGCAGTTTGTGGGCCGTGTGCCTCTTATCTCCTAAGCTGAGTAGTTTCAGCACGGCCTGCTGACGTTTGCCCACCGCTGTGCCGTGCAACACCGACTGCTGGCGATGTGCTGCTGACACATCTTGATTGTGAGACAGAGGTTGCGGAGGAGGAGGAGGAGGAGGAGGAGGGTGGTTTAGTGGAGGAAGCATACACCACCGCAGATACCACCACCGAGCTGGGGCCCGCAATTCTGGGGGTGGATAGGACGTGAGCGGTCCCAGGCTCTGACTCTGTCCCAGCCTCCACTAAATTCACCCAATGTGCCGTCAGGGAGATATAGTGGCCCTGCCCGCCAGTGCTTGTCCACGTGTCTGTTGTTAAGTGGACCTTGGCAGTAACCGCGTTGGTGAGGGCGCGTACAATGTTGCGGGAGACGTGGTCGTGCAGGGCTGGGACGGCACATCGGGAAAAGTAGTGGCGACTGGGAACTGAGTAGCGTGGGGCCGCCGCCGCCATCATATTTTTGAAAGCCTCCATTTCCACAACCCTATACGGCAGCATCTCCAGGCTGATAAATTTGGCTATGTGCACGTTTAACGCTTGAGCGTGCGGGTGCGTGGCGGCGTACTTGCGCTTGCGCTCTAACACTTGCGCTAGCGACGGCTGGACGGTGCGCTGACAGACATTGGTGGATGGGGCCGAGGACAGCGGAGGTGAGGGTGTGGGTGCAGGCCAGGAGACGGTAGTGCCTGTGCCCTGAGAGGGGGGTTGGATCTCAGTGGCAGGTTGGGGCACAGGGGGAGAGGCAGCGGTGCAAACCGGAGGCGGAGAACGGCCTTCGTCCCACCTTGTGGGGTGCTTGGCCATCATATGTCTGCGCATGCTGGTGGTGGTGAGGCTGGTGGTGGTGGCTCCCCGGCTGATCTTGGCGCGACACAGGTTGCACACCACTGTTCGTCGGTCGCCTGCACTCTCAGTGAAAAACTGCCAGACCTTTGAGCACCTCGGCCTCTGCAGGGTGGCATGGCGCGAGGGGGCGCTTTGGGAAACAGTTGGTGGATTATTCGGTCTGGCCCTGCCTCTACCCCTGGCCACCGCACTGCCTCTTGCAACCTGCCCTGCTGCTGCCCTTGCCTCCCCCTCTGAAGACCTGTCCTCAGTAGGCGTAGCAAACCAGGTGGGGTCAGTCACCTCATTGTCCTGCTGCTCTTCCTCCGAATCCTCTGTGCGCTCCTCCCTCGGACTTACTCCAATTACTACTACCTGAGTGATAGGCAACTGTGTCTCATCGTCATCGTCCTCCTCACCCACTGAAAGGTCTTGAGACAGTTGCCGGAAGTCCCCAGCCTCATCCCCCGGACCCCGGGAACTTTCAAAAGGTTGGGCATCGGTCACGACAAACTCCTCCAGTGGGAGAGGATTCGGAACCATTGCTGCCCTTCTGGGCAGGGGCCCGGGAACAGTTCCTGGGAGTCTGCCTGCTCATCAGAATGTGTCATTGTAATAGAGTGAGGAGGCTGGGAGGAAGGAGGAGCAGCAGCCAGAGGATTCAGAGTTGCAGCAGTGGACGGCGCAGAACTCTGGGTGGTCGATAGATGGCTGGATGCACTTTCTGCCATCCACGACAGGACCTGCTCACACTGCTCATTTTCTAATAAAGGTCTACCGCGTGGACCCATTAATTGTGAGATGAATGTGGGGACGCCAGAAACGTGCCTCTCTCCTAATCCCGCAGCAGTCGGCTGCGATACACCTGGATCAGGAGCTCGGCCTGTGCCCACACCCTGACTTGGGCCTCGCCCGTGGCCACGTCCTCTAGGCCTACCCATACCCCTCAGCATGGTGTATTACCAGTAGTGCAGAAACAGAACGCTGTAATTAAATGTGCCGCTTATTGGCCTGTGGTTGGAGGCTGACTTCACTTACGGAACGCACAGCAGAGCTAGGAAATAATTTTGCGCAAGCCTGCTGTAACACTTAGCTGGCTGCGTATGAATTAGGAGGACAACCACACCCAGCACAGACCCAGTACACTGAGGACGGTCACAGGCAGCCCAAATAGATTTTTTTTCCCAAATGTTTTTGGAAAGGCCCACTGCCTATATTCAATAAATATGTCTTCTGTCCCTGCCTCACCACTACTGGCCCTGGAGTATGTAAAATAACTGCAGACTGTTGCACTGTGGACTGGAATACAGCGGTGATGTAACAGCCAACACAGAGCCAGGAAATAATTTTGCGCAAGCCTGCTGTAACACTTAGCTGGCTGCGTATGAATTAGGAGGACAACTACACCCAGCACAGACCCAGTACACTGAGGACGGTCACAGGCAGCCCAAATAGATTTTTTTCCCCAAATGTTTTTGGAAAGGCCCACTGCCTATATTCAATAAATATGTCTTCTGTCCCTGCCTCACCACTACTGGCCCTGGAGTATGTATAATTACTGCAGGGCGCAATGCTCTGCACGGCCGATATACAAAAAAAAATGTGCAACACTGCAAAAAGCAGCCTCCACACTACTGCACACGGTTAGATGTGGCCCTAAGAAGGACCGTTGGGGTTCTTGGAGCCTAAAATACTCCTAACACTCTCCCTATAGCAGCTCCGGCACCAACAGCACTTTCCCTGAGCTATGTCAGAATGCATCTGTGGCGAGCCGCGGGAGGGGCCAATTTATATACTCGGGTGACACCTGATCTCGCCAGCCACTCACTGCAGGGGGGTGGTATAGGGCTTGAACGTCGCAGGGGGAAGTTGTAATGCCTTCCCTGTCTTTCTATTGGCCAGAAAAGCGCGCTAACGTCTCAGAGATGAAAGTGAAAGTAACTCGAACATCGCGTGGTACTCGTCACGAGTAACGAGCATCTCGAACACGCTAATACTCGAACGAGTATCAAGCTCGGACGAGTACGTTCGCTCATCTCTACTCTTGATCTTTTTATCATTTTTTTGTTGTGACCGCAATTTTCTTCCACCTCTTTTCCCTCTTTGTCTTGAAGACTTCTTTTCTTTTGTTTTAGTGGAAATGATGGTGGAAGAGGTTGGTAAAATTGAAATATTTTCTTGGGTCTGGCCCCGGAGGGGAAAGCGGAGTTTGCCATCCGGGGAGTCGTGGGCTCCAGAATCGGAAAAAGTGAATCCATACTTTGAATCACTTTCATAGAATCCGATGATTTAGATTGTAAAGCAGATGGTAGTTTTGGGGTTACAGAAACTAGTAGTTCCACATCCCCCAAATTAGGTGGTAAATCAGCTACCGGGGAACTCAAAAGATTTTTTTTGATCTCTGAGATATCAATCCGCGATAAATTTTCCATTGTTTCTTTTTTTGCATCGTTAACTGCCTCTTTCTTATCTAAATTGCTGTTGGAATTTAATGTGGCACCTAATCTTTGTAAATCATTAGGGATTGTAGGTATAAGGGGTGAATGACCCCATCCTTTATCAACGACCTCAACACTATTAGATTTTTTATTTGCAGGTATAATACTTTTTCTCATAACTAGTTTCAGTGGTGTAAGGTCAATCAAAAGAGGGACTGATTTTTTGACTAACTCAATTTCTTGTACTTCCAGAATACTGGAGAGTCGTGATATTCTACTCACTTGAGTAGATTTATGGATTTTAGTAGAGATGAGCGAGCACCAAAATGCTCGGGTGCTCGTTACTCGGGACGAAATTATCGCGATGCTCGAGGGTTCGTTTCGAATAACGAACCCCATTGAAGTCAATGGGCGACCCGAGCATTTTTGTATTTCGCCGATGCTCGCTAAGGTTTTCATGTGTGAAAATCTGGGCAATTCAAGAAAGTGATGGGAATGACACAGCAACGGATAGGGCAGGCGAGGGGCTACATGTTGGGCTGCATCTCAAGTTCACAGGTCCCACTATTAAGCCACAATACCGGCAAGAGTGCCCCACCCCCTCCCAACAACTTTTACTTCTGAAAAGCCCTCATTAGCAATGCATACCTTAGCTAAGCACCACACTACCTCCAACAAAGCACAATCACTGCCTGCATGACACTCCGCTGCCACTTCTCCTGGGTTACATGCTGACCAACCCCCCCCCCCCCCCCACAGCGCACACCAAAGTGTCCCTGCGCAGCCTTCAGCTGCCCTCATGCCACACCACCCTCATGTCTATTTATAAGTGCGTCTGCCATGACGAGGAACCGCAGGCACGCACTGCAGAGGGTTGGCACGGCTAGGCAGCGACCCTCTTTAAAAGGGGCGGGGCGATAGCCCACAATGCTGTACAGAAGCAATGAGAAATATAATCCTGTGCCACCGCCATCAGGAGCTGCACACGTGGGCATAGCAATGGGGAACCTATGTGCCACACACTATTCATTCTGTCAAGGTGTCTGCATGCCCCAGTCAGACCGCGGTTTTTAATTCATAGACACAGGCAGGTACAACTCCCTATTGTGAAGTCCCTGTGGACCGACAGCATGGGTGGCTCCCTGGAACCCACCGGCGGTACATAAAAATATCCCATTGCATTGCCCAACACAGCTGAGGTAGTAATGTCGTGCTTAATGCAGGTGGGCTTCGGCCCACACTGCATGCCCCAGTCTGACTGGGGTTCTTTAGATGTGGTTTCAGATGCATTTATAATTCTCTGTGGACCCACAGCATGGGTGGGTGCCAGGAAGCCACCGGCGGTACATAAAAATATCCCATTGCATTGCCCAACACAGCTGAGGTAGTAATGTCGTGCTTAATGCAGGTGGGCTGCGGCCCACACTGCATGCCCCAGTCTGACTGGGGTTCTTTAGATGTGGTTTCAGATGCATTTATAATTCCCTGTGGACCCACAGCATGGGTGGCTCCCTGGAACCCACCGGCGGTACATAAAAATATCCCATTGCATTGCCCAACACAGCTGAGGTAGTAATGTCATGCTTAATGCAGGTGGGCTTCGGCCCACACTGCATGCCCCAGTCTGACTGGGGTTCTTTAGATGTGGTTTCAGATGCATTTATAATTCCCTGTGGACCCACAGCATGGGTGGGTGCCAGGAAGCCACCGGCGGTACATAAAAATATCCCATTGCATTGCCCAACACAGCGGATGTAACGTCAGCTGTAATGCAGGTGGGCTAAAAATTCATTTGATTACACTGTAGGCGAGGGCCCACAAAAATTGCTGTATCAACAGTACTAATGTACATCAAAAAAATTGGCCATGGCCAACCAAGAGGGCAGGTGAAACCCATTAATCGCTTTGGTTAAAGGAGATGTCTCGAGGAAGCAGTGAATTTTTTTTTTGCCCAGTCCCCCCCATTAAGTACACATTACTAAGCCCCCCTGTAAATGATATTTCTAGCTGGTTTGTACTTACCGTTCCAGCATTTCAGCAACTTATAAAAGTTTCCCCAAGATGGCCGCCGGCTCTTTTCCCGTCGCTCGCTGCAGCCCGACGTGCGCGCTCCCGAGACGCTGCCAGCTGTGTCTCCATGACAACACGACGCCCCGCAGCCGCCGACCGGACCCCTGGAGTGAACACGGCCGACCAGTCACCCACCGCCAGGCAGAAGGTAACCGGCGCAGCCCCCCCCCCCCCCCATCACAGCGGCAGCCCCCCCGGCCCAGCGCTAGTTCCCCCGGCGCAGCGACAGCCCCCCCCCGGCCCAGCGCTAGTTCCCCCGGCCCAGCGCTAGTTCCCCCGGCGCAGCTACAGCCCCCCCCATCGCAGCGACAGCCCCCCCCCCATCGCAGCGACAGCCCCCCCCCCCCGGCGCATCCCGGCGCAGCGGCAGCCCCCCCGGCCCATCACTTACCAGGACAGCTGGACGGCGGGACAGCTGGGCGGCTTGACAGCTGGGCGACTTCTCCGGACAGCTCGGCAGCTCTGCACCTTCCTCTAACAGAGGAAGGTACAGAATGGCCGCTCCAGCGCGCTCCCGAGCAGTGACAGCTCGTCTGCGCATGCGCAGAAGAGCTGTAGCGGGGAGCACACTGAAGCGGCTCGTGCTGAAAGGAGAAGACCGGACTGCGCAAGCGCGTCTAAAAAAGCAAGCTGCCAGCGAATTTAGACGGAACCATGGAGACGAGGACGCTAGCAACGGAGCAGGTAAGTGGAATAACTTCTGTATGGCTCATATTTAATGCACAATGTATATTACAAAGTGCATTAATATGGCCATACGGAAGTGTATAACCCCACTTGGTTTCGCGAGACCACCCCTTTAATGTGGCTTAAGTGGTAACTAGGCCTGGAGGCAGCCCAGTTTAACGAAAAATTGGTTCAAGTTAAAGTTTCAACGCTTTTAAGAGCATTGAAACGTATAAAAATTTTTAAGAAAAATTATATGAGTGAGCCTTGTGGCCCTAAGAAAAATTGCCCGTTCGGCGTGATTACGTGAGGTTTCAGGAGGAGGAGCAGGAGGAGGAGGAGGAGGAATATTATACACAGATTTATGAAGCAGAAATGTCCCCGTTTTGGATGGTGAGAGAGAACGATGCTTCCATCCGTGGGTGCAGCCTACGTATTGCTTAGGTATCGCTGCTGTCCGCTGGTGGAGAAGAGAAGTCTGGGGAAATTCAGGCTTTGTTCATCTTGATGAGTGTAAGCCTGTCGGCACTGTCGGTTGACAGGCGGGTACGCTTATCTGTGATGATTCCCCCAGCCGCACTAAACACCCTCTCTGACAGGACGCTAGCCGCAGGACAAGCAAGCACCTCCAGGGCATACAGCGCGAGTTCAGGCCACGTGTCCAGCTTCGACACCCAGTAGTTGTAGGTGGCAGAGGCGTCAGGGAGGACGGTCGTGCGATCGGCTACGTAATCCCTCACCATCCTTTTACAGTGCTCCCGCCGACTCAGCCTTGACTGGGGAGCGGTGACACAGTGTTGCTGGGGAGCCATAAAGCTGTCCAGGGCCTTAAAGACTGTTGTATTGCCTGTGCTGTACATGCTGCTCGATCTCCGCACCTCCCCTGCTACCTGGCCCTCGGAAGTGCGCCTTCTGCCACTAGCGCTGTCGGATGGGAATTTTACCATCAGTTTGTCCGCCAGGGTCCTGTGGCATAGCAACACTCTCGAACCCCTTTACTCTTCGGGAATGAGAGTGGAAAGGTTCTCCTTATACCGTGGGTCGAGCAGTGCGTACACCCAGTAATCCGTAGTGGCCAGAATGCGTGCAACGCGAGGGTCACGAGAAAGGCATCCTAACATGAAGTCAGCCATGTTTGCCAGGGTACCTGTACGCAACACATGGCTGTCTTCACTAGGAAGATCACTTTCAGGATCCTCCTCCTCCTCCTCCTCCTCCTCCTCTGGCCATACACGCTGAAAGGATGACAGGCAAGCAGCATGGGTACCGTCAGCAGTGGGCCAAGCTGTCTCTTCCCCCTCCTCCTCATCCTCCTCATGCTCCTCCTCCTCCTCCTGAACGCGCTGAGATATAGACAGGAGGGTGCTCTGACTATCCAGCGACATACTGTCTTCCCCCAGCTCTGTTTCCGAGCGCAAAGCGGCTGCCTTTATGCTTTGCAGGGAACTTCTCAAGATGCATAGCAGAGGAATGGTGACGCTAATGATTGCAGCATCGCCGCTCACCACCTGGGTAGACTGCTCAAAGTTTCGAAGGACCTGGCAGATGTCTGCCAACCAGGCCCACTGTTCTGAAAATAATTGAGGAGGCTGACTCCCACTGCGCCGCCCATGTTGGAGTTGGTATTCCACTATAGCTCTACGCTGCTCATAGAGCCTGGCCAACATGTGGAGCGTAGAGTTCCACCGTGTGGGCACGTCGCACAGCAGTCGGTGCACTGGCAGATTAAACCGATGTTGCAGCGTCCGCAGGGTGGCAGCGTCCGTGTGGGACTTGCGGAAATGTGCGCAGAGCCGGCGCACCTTTACGAGCAGGTCTGACAAGCGTGGGTAGCTTTTCAGAAAGCGCTGAACCACCAAATTAAAGACGTGGGCCAGGCATGGCACGTGCGTGATGCTGCCGAGCTGCAGAGCCGCCACCAGGTTACGGCCGTTGTCACACACGACCATGCCCGGTTGGAGGCTCAGCGGCGCAAGCCAGCGGTCGGTCTGCTCTGTCAGACCCTGCAGCAGTTCGTGGGACGTGTGCCTCTTATCTCCTAAGCTGAGTAGTTTCAGCACAGCCTGCTGACGCTTGCCCACCGCTGTGCTGCCACGACGCGCGACACCGACTGCTGGCGACGTGCTGCTGCTGCTGAAACATCTTGATTGCGAGACAGAGGTTGCGGAGGAGGAGGAGGAGGAGCATGGTTTAGTGGAGGAAGCATACACCGCCGCAGATACCACCACCGAGCTGGGGCCCGCAATTCTGGGGGTGGGTAGGACGTGAGCGGTCCCAGGCTCTGACTCTGTCCCAGCCTCCACTAAATTCACCCAATGTGCCGTCAGGGAGATGTAGTGGCCCTGCCCGCCTGTGCTTGTCCACGTGTCCGTTGTTAAGTGGACCTTGGCAGTAACCGCGTTGGTGAGGGCGCGTACAATGTTGCGGGAGACGTGGTCGTGCAGGGCTGGGACGGCACATCGGGAAAAGTAGTGGCGACTGGGAACAGAGTAGCGCAGGGCCGCCGCCGCCATCATACTTTTGAATGACTCTGTTTCCACAACCCTATACGGCAGCATCTCAAGGCTGATAAATTTGGCTATGTGGACGGTTAACGCTTGAGCGTGCGGGTGCGTGGCGGCGTACTTGCGCTTGCGCTCAAACACTTGCGCTAGCGACGGCTGGACGGTGCAGTGCGAGACATTGCTGGATTGGGCCGAGGACAGCGGAGGTGAGGGTGTGGGTGCAGGCCAGGAGACGGTAGTGCCTGTGTCCTCAGAGCGGGGTTGGATCTCAGTGGCAGGTTAGGGCACAGGGGGAGAGGCAGCGGTGCAAACCGGAGGCGGTTTACGGCCTTCGTCCCACCTTGTGGGGTGCTTGGCCATCATATGTCTGCGCATGCTGGTGGTGGTGAGGCTGGTGGTGGTGGCTCGCCGGCTGATCTTGGCGCGACAAAGTTTGCACACCACTGTTCGTCGGTCGTCAGGCGTCTCTGTGAAAAACTGCCAGACCTTAGAGCACCTTGGCCTCTGCAGGATGGCATGGCGCGAGGGTGCGCTTTGGGAAACAGTTGGTGGATTATTCGGTCTGGCCCTGCCTCTACCCCTGGCCACCGCACTGCCTCTTGCAACCTGCCCTGCTGCTGCCCTTGCCTCCCCCTCTGAAGACCTGTCCTGAGTAGGCGTTGCAAACCAGGTGGGGTCAGTCACCTCATCGTCCTGCTGCTCTTCCTCCGAATCCTCTGTGCGCTCCTTCCTCGGACTTACTGCCCTTACTACTACCTCACCGATAGACAACTGTGTCTCATCGTCATCGTCCTCCTCACCCACTGAAAGGTCTTGAGACAGTTGCCAGAAGTCCCCAGCCTCATCCCCCGGACCCCGGGAACTTTCCAATGGTTGGGCATCAGTGACGATAAACTCCTCTGGTGGGAGAGGAACCACTGCTGCCCAATCTGAGCAGGGGCCCGAGAACAGTTCCTGGGAGTCTTTGTAGTGGAGTGAGGAGGCTGGGAGAAAGGAGGAGCAGCAAACAGAGGATTCGGATTTGCAGCAGTGGACGGCGCAGAACTGTGGGTGGACGATAGGTTGCCCGAAGCACTTTCTGCCATCCATGACAGGACCTGCTCACACTGCTCATTTTCTATTAAAGGTCTCCCGCGTGGACCCATTAATTGTGCGATGAATGTGGGGACGCCAGAAACGTGCCTCTCTCGTAATCGCGCAGCAGTCGGCTGCGATACACCTGGATCAGGAGTTCGGCCTGTACCCACACCCTCACTTGGCCCTCCGCGTCCTCGGCCGCGTCCACGTCCTCTAGGCCTATCCCTACCCCTCAGCATGCTGTATTACCAGTGATTTGATTAACCAGGCAGGAAAGAAATTGGTGCAAGCCTGCTTTTAAACGTAGCTGGCTGCGTATGATTTTTGTTTACGTTCTGCACCCACCACACACGTACCCAGAACGCTGAGGACTGTCAGAGGCAGGCCAAATAGAATGTTTCCCTTTTTTTGGTTAAAGAAAAGGCCCACTGCGTATATTCAATCAATAATATATGTCTTCTGGCCCTGCAAATGTGTCACAGAACTGCAGGGTTGCAGAGTTATTAACTACAGCAGAGCGGTGATTTTTCCCAGGCAGGAAAGAAATTGGCGCAAGCCTGCTGTTAAACGTAGCTGGCTGTGTATGATTTTTGTTTACGGTCTGCACCCACCACACACGTACCCAGAACGCTGAGGACTGTCAGAGGCAGGCCAAATAGAATGTTTCCCTTTTTTTGGTAAAGAAAAGGCCCACTGCGTATATTCAATCAATAATACATGTCTTCTGGCCCTGCCTACACAATTCTGTCTCTGTAGTATTACTGCAGGGCGCAATGCTCTGCACAGCCGATTTAAAAAAAAAAAAAAAAAATGCAACACTGCTAACAGCAGCCTGCACAGTACTGCACACGGTTAAATGTGGCCCTAAGAAGGACCGTTGGGGTTCTTGAAGCCTACACTCACTCCTAACACTCTCCCTGCCTAACCACCACTTCTGTCCCTGTAGTATTACTGCAGGGCGCAATGCTCTGCACAGCCGATTTTGAAAAAAAAGAAAAAAAGGGCAACACTGCTAACAGCAGCCTCCACACGGATAGATGTGGCCCTAAGAAGGACCGTTGGGGTTCTTGAAGCCTACACTCACTACTAACACTCTCCCTACAGCAGCTCCGGCACTAGCAGCACTGTCCCTCAGCTAACTCACAAGGCATCTGAGGCGAGCCGCGGGAGGGGCCGACTTTTATACTCGGGTGACATCTGATCTCCCCAGCCACTCACAGCAGGGGGGTGGTATAGGGCTTGAACGTCACAGGGGGAAGTTGTAATGCCTTCCCTGTCTTTCAATTGGCCAGAAAAGCGCGCTAACATCTCAGAGAGGAAACTGAAAGTAACCCGAACATCGCGTGGTACTCGTTAAGAGTAACGAGCATCCCGAACACGCTAATATTCACCCGAGCATCAAGCTTGGACGAGTACGTTCGCTCATCTCTAGATTTTAGCTACTTCTTGCTGAATTATAGAAGAATTCAAAATATTCACAAAATTGGGGGGTGGGGGGTGGAAACCTGTCTACTGGGCTCCGGAGGCCTGGAAATAACCCCTGAGCCCGGTATTTCGCCTTGTAATCCAATGCTTATACGTTCATTCATTGTACCTTGAGTAGTGGATTCTCTAAATGTTTTATCCGCATCCTTTTTGTTATTGGGGTCATTATATCGGCGATTCTGGCTTGTAAAGACACTTGTTTTTCCTGAACAAAATTTGGTGTTATGTCTATACGAAAGATTTTTTGAAATATTCTTTTTATTGTTATTCTCCTGGTTCACTATTTGTTTTCTAAAAGAGAAGTTCCTATGAGAAAAGTTTTTTTGTGCATAATCAGTGCATTTTGCTCTCTCTTTTTGACCTGCTCTTATATTATCTTTTAGTTTAGTTTTTTTGGTTTTTTTATACTCCCACAGAATTTTTTTTTTCTGGGAATAATCCAATGCATCTCTTTTTAGTTTATCAAATTTTCGTGAGAAAATATTAATCTCCAAATCATTCATATAGGCTAGGGAGAGCATAAAGTCCTCTCTATCACAGAAATCTGCCAAAAATTTCACTCTCTGTAAGGAAGAAACCATTAGAAGTCTTCTTTTAGTCAGGATTTTGTCTAGAATTAAATCCGTGAAAGTATTTAACATTAGACGCCATTCTCCAGCAAAGGTGTCATCTCCTGAAAATGTAGGACCGATATTCACCCTTAAACCTCGGGGAACTAATTTATTTTCTTTATAAATATTCAGAGTCAGCCAATCAATCGCATGTCTCCAAAGTGTTAATATACTTTCCTTCAAGTCATATTTTAATAGACCTTTAAGTTGGGGTTGTTGTTCTGGAAATAAACCCCATTCCAGGTCATCTTCAAAGCCACGAGAAATCGATGAGATCTGAAGTGATTCCAAACCATCAGAATACCTCTGCAAAGATTTCATAAAGCGAGATGGAAGGAGAGCCCATTCCCTCTTCAGCCAGTCCATTGTGTTGTTGCTTAATCTACAAAATCAACCAGAATCCACAGATGAAATCGTAATCAAAGAAACAAAAAATTAAGGAGAGCTCCTCACACGTAATCAATTAGCTAAAGTTGATATAGAAATTAAAATCAACTTACCCGGTGTCAGACGGGATACTTGCAATTGATACCCCGTCTGCACCTCAAATCCAAGTGTGCTTTTAAACTCGCAGTTGAAGAGGTTTCTTCCAATAATCCAACTTCATGGAAAGCTGCAAAGTTTTAGGGTGCCCCCATTTTTTTTAAAAGAACAAAAAAATGGGTAGAGAAACTATATGTAAACAAAAAAAAAACCTTTTTTCCTTTGCACTTCAAATGGATCTAGCTCTATAGTCCACTGGAAGTAATTTTTCAAGTAGTTTAATTTACATAAAAAGAAATACACTCCAATTTAAAAAACAGTAAGATCCTCTTCATAGAGGGCAAAATATAATGCAAATGGGACGCGTTTCGGCATCATCAGATGCCTTTATCAAGCATATCAAACATAAAAAAACCAAAGTTTATATAGTGAATAAACCTACCACATTATAAGAAGCATCTGCGGTACATTCCGGCGTGGGACGCTGATTCTGGGCCAGGAGATAATAGATCACTTCCGGCCACATCATCCGGATACTGCTGGACCTCACACAGCGCTCCACAGTCCCGGTCACATGATCGCCGACTCAAAGTCAACTGACTCTCTCAGGGGGAGTGGCGCTTCAGCCTGCAGACGGCACATCCAGATGGCATGGTGTGTCATCGGAAAGCTCGTGGAGCGCATAAAGCGTTCCACACTACTGATCATATGATCGCTGATGACATGTCAGCTGGTCCGCTGACATTATCCTTATATGTTGTTGCAATTATAGCGGTCAGGTGACCAGAAAAAAGATTTTTTTATATAAAACTCATAGCCGAGCAGAGTCTGTTGTGGGACCTATAGTGTATCCTAGCCTCTGATGGACCATACAAATTTTTTGTTCCAACGTCTCTAAAATATTAATGTCTAGAATGGGCAATAAGTAGAGATGAGCGAACGTACTCATCCGAGCTTGATGCTCGTTCGAGTATTAGGGTGTTCGAGATGCTCGTTACTCGAGACGAGCACCACGCGATGTTCGAGTTACTTTCACTTTCATCTCTGAGACGTTAGCGCGCTTTTCTGGCCAATAGAAAGACAGGGAAGGCATTACAACTTCCCCCTGCGACGTTCAAGCCCTATACCACCCCCCTGCAGTGAGTGGCTGGCGAGATCAGGTGTCACCCGAGTATTTAAATCTGCCCCGCCCGCGGCTCACCACAGATGCATTCTGACATAGATCAGGGACAGTGCTGCTGCTGGTGCTGCTGCTATAGGGAGAGCGTTAGGAGTTATTTTAGGCTTGAAGAACCCCAACGGTCCTTCTTAGGGCCAAATCTGACCATGTGCAGTACTGTTAAGGCTGCTGTGAGCAGTGTTGCACTTTTTTTTTTTTTTTGTATATCGGGCGTGCAGAGCATTGCGTCCTCAGTCTGCAGTCCTTGTACATAGTATAGGGCCAGTACTGGTGAGGCAGGGAAAGAGATATACTGTCTATATAGGCAGTGAGCTTTTTCAAACAAATTTGGGAAAAATACTATCTTTGGGCTGCCTGTGATCGTCTTGAGTGTACTGCATCTCTGCTGGGGGTAGTAGTCCTAATTATTACGCAGCTAAGTGTTACAGCAGGCTTGCGCAAAATTCTTTCCTGGCTCTGCATTGCCCGTTACATCACCGCCGTCATCCCGCCCAGAGGGAAACAGTATACATATATACGCTGCCTATAGTATCTGTCTGCTGTCTCAGCTCAGCCTTTAAAAAAATAGAAGCAAAATACTTAAGGCCTACTAGTGGCCATTGGACACTTGACTGCTTCTGCACTGTGAATTCCACTAGCTCAGTCATACGCACCGATGTCTCACTACAGGCTTGCGCAAAATTCTTTCCTGGCTCTGCTGTGCGTTCCGTAAGCGAAGTCAGCCTCCAACCACAGGCCAATAAGCGGCACATTTAATTACAGCATTCTGTTTCTGCACTACTGGTAATACACCATGCTGAGGGGTAGGGGTAGGTCTAGAGGACGTGGACGCGGGCGAGGATGCGGAGGCCTAAGTCAGGGTGTGGGCACAGGCCGAGCTCCTGATCCAGGTGTATCGCAGCCGACTGCTACGGGATTAGGAGAGAGGCACGTTTCTGGCATCCCCAGATTAATCTCACAATTAATGGGTCCACGCGGTAGACCTTTATTAGAAAATGAGCAGTGTGAGCAGGTCCTGTCGTGGATGGCAGAAAGTGCATCCAGCAATCTATTGACCACCCAGAGTTCTACGCCGTCCACTGCTGCAACTCTGAATCCTCTGGCTGCTGCTCCTCCTTCCTCCCAGCCTCCTCACTTCATTACAATGACACATTCTGAGGAGCAGACAGACTCCCAGGAACTGTTCTCGGGCCCCTGCCCAGAATGGGCAGCAATGGTTCCTCTCCCACCGGAGGAGTTTGTCCTGACCGATGCCCAACCTTTGGAAAGTTCCCCTGGGTCCAGGGGATGAGGCTGGGGACTTCCGGCAACTGTCTCAAGAGCTTTCAGTGGGTGAGGAGGACGACGACGACGATGAGATACAGTTGTCTATCACTCAGGTATTAGTAATTGGGAGGAGGAGGGAGGAGCGCACAGAGGTTTCGGAGGAAGAGCAGCAGGACGATGAGGTGACTGACCCCACCTGGTTTGCTAAGCCTACTAAGGACAGGTCTTCAGAGGAGGAGGCAAGTGCAGCAGCAGGGCGGGTTGGAAGAGGCAGTGCGGTGGCCAGGGGTAGAGGCAGGGCCAGACCGAATAATCCACCAACTGTTTCCCAAAGCGCCCCTCGCGCCATGCCACCCTGCAGAGGCCGAGGTGCTCAAAGGTGTGGCATTTTTTCACTGAGAGTGCAGACGACCGATGAACTGTTGTGTGCAAAGTTTGTAGCGCCAAGATCAGCCGTGGAGCCACCACCACCAGCCTCACCACCACCAGCATGCGCAGGCATATGATGGCCAAGCACCCCACAAGGTGGGACGAAGGCCGTTCACCGCCTCCGGTTTGCACCACTGCCTCTTCCCTTGTGCCCCAACCTGCCACTGAGATCCAACCCCCCTCTCAGGACACCCTCACCTCCGCTGTCCTCGGCCCCATCCAGCAATGTCTCTCAGCGCACCGTCCAGCCGTCGCTAGCACAAGTGTTTGAGCGCAAGCGCAAGTACGCCGCCACGCACCCGCACGCTCAAGCGTTAAACGTGCACATTGCCAAATTGATCAGCCTGGAGATGCTGCCGTATAGGCTTGTGGAAATGGAGGCTTTCAAAAACATGATGGCGGCGGCGGCCCCACGCTACTCAGTTCCCAGTCGCCACTACTTTTCGCGATGTGCCGTCCCAGCCCTGCATGACCACGTCTCCCGCAACATTGTATGCGCCCTCACCAACGCGGTTACTGCCAAGGTCCACTTAACAACGGACACGTGGACAAGCACAGGCGGGCAGGGCCACTATATCTCCCTGACGGCACATTGGGTGAATTTAGTGGAGGCTGGGACAGAGTCAGAGCCTGGGACCGCTCACGTTCTACCCACCCCCAGAATTGCGGGCCCCAGCTCGGTGCTGGTATCTGCGGTGGTGTATGCTTCCTCCACTAAACCACCCTCCTCCTCCTCCTACGCAACCTCTGTCTCGCAATCAAGATGTGTCAGCAGCAGCACGTCGCCAGCAGTCGGTGTCGCGCGGCGTGGCAGCACAGCGGTGTGCAAGCGTCAGCAGGCCATGCTGAAACTACTCAGCTTAGGAGAGAAGAGGCACACGGCCCACGAACTGCTGCAGTGTCTGACAGAGCAGACCGACAGCTGGCTTTAGCCGCTGAGCCTCCAACCGGGCATGGTCGTGTGTGACAACGGCCGTAACCTGGTGGCGGCTCTGCAGCTCGGCAGCCTCACGCACGTGCCAAGCCTGGCCCACGTCTTTAATTTGGTGGTTCAGCGGTTTCTGAAATGCTACCCACGCTTGTCAGACCTGCTCGGAAAGGTGCGACGGCTCAGCGCACATTTCCGCAAGTCCAAGACGGACGCTGCCACCCTGCGCACCCTGCAACATCGGATTAATCTGCCAGTGCACCGACTGCTGTGCGACGTGCCCACACGGTGGAACTCTACGCTCCACATGTTGGCCAGGCTCTATGAGCAGCGTAGAGCTATAGTGGAATACCAACTCCAACATGGGCGGCGTAGTGGGAGTCAGCCTCCTCAATTCTTTACAGAAGAGTGGGTCTGGTTGGCAGACATCTGCCAGGTCCTTGGAAACTTTGAGGAGTGTACCCAGATGGTGAGTGGCGATGCTGCAATCATTAGCGTCACCATTCCTCTGCTATGCCTCTTGAGAAGTTCCCTGCAAAGCATAAAGGCAGACGCTTTGCGCTCGGAAACGGAGGCGGGGGAAGACAGTTGTCAGGACAGTGTCCGGGATATGGGGTCCCTGAGATATCCCGCAACCCCTGTCCCTGCCTACTTGCCTCCCTGGGCTAACCCCCAGGGCGACAACTGGGCGGCAGTCCCTACCCTCACTGGTTTAGGTTATCGAAGGCCCTAAGAGCATCAGAAGACCAGGTATTCACATCTGCTCCCTTTCTGGTGAGGTCCGTTAGAGGTTTAGCCACCACGGAGAAGTCTTTTATGAACTTGCGATAGTAATTGGCGAAGCCGAGGAAGCGTTGAAGAGCTTTCAAGGTACCTGGCCGGGCCCACTCCGTGATGGCTTTCACCTTCCCAGGATCCATCTGGAAGTCGCATGGCGTGATGATATACCCTAAGAATGATATCTTTTGTACCCCGAAAACACATTTCTCGAGCTTAGCAAACAGCTTGTTACGTCTGAGTCGAGCTAGCACAGTCTGAACATGAGTACGGTGACTCGGCTAGTCGGAGGAAAAAATCAGAATGTTGTCTAGATATACAACGACAAACACCCCCATGATATCCTGAAACACAGAATTCATGTACCCCTGAAAAATGGCGGGGGCGTTACACAATCCAAAAGGCATTACTAGGTATTCAAAATGACCGAGAGGCGTATTGAAGGCGGTTTTCCACTCATCCCCCTCCCGAATGCGAATGAGGTTGTATGCCCCCCTGAGATCAAGTTTAGAAAACCACTGGGCACCAGCGACCTGGTTGAGGAGGTCAGGAATGAGCGGAAGGGCATACTGGTTTCTGACTGTGATCTTATTTAGCTCTCTATAGTCAATACAGGGCCGGAGACCCCCATCCTTTTTCTCGACGAAGAAAAACCCGGCACCCACCGGGGATTCTGAGGGCCGGATGTGCCCCTTGGCCAAGCTGTCCTGGATATAGTCCCTCATGGATTCTCTCTCTGGAACCGTAACATTATAAATTCGGCCCTTAGGAAGTTTGGCCCCAGGAATCAAATCGATTTTACAGTCCCATTCACTATGAGGGGGCAGGGCTTCAGATAATTGCTTGGAGAAAACGTCCGAGAACTCGGAGAGGTAATCTGGTAGGGGAATCCCCTCGCAGGTGGAGATCCCCACCTCCACCAGACATAGATGGTTGGCACAGCGGGGACCCCACTCTACTAGTTCCAACGTGTCCCAATTTACTACCGGATTGTGCTCCCGGAGCCAGGGGAGACCTAGGACGACGTCCACAGACAAATCTCTCATCACCAGAAATGTGCAGGTTTCAACATGTAGGGCTCCTGTAGTAAACCTTACCTCAGGGGTAACCAGATTAACTACCCCTGCTTGCAGTGGAGTGGAGTCCACTCCTGAAATAAAAATCGGAGTCTCTAAACGTAACAAAACCCTGGACAGTTGAGCAACAAAATTAAAGTTAACGAAATTAGCAGCAGCCCCAGAATCAACGAAGGCTTGCCCAGTACGGTGGAAAGAATGGAATTCTAGGGTGCAGGGCAATACCATTTTGGACAAAACAGGGAGTACCTTGGCTCCTAGACAGTCCTCCCGACAACTGCCTAGGAGCGGAAGTTTTCCTGCCGTGGCTTCTTAGCGCAGGTTGCAATGCGGTGACCCGGCTCCCCACAGTAAAAGCAGAGGTTCTTCTTCAGGCGTATTCCCGTCGTTGCTTGGGGTTCATGGCTCCCAGCTCCATGGCCTCGGTGAAGGGAGGTGAAAAAGTCGGGTCAGTAGAAGAAGTTGGCGTGGGGAGTGGAGTGGTCCGAGCGGCGTGTCTGGCCCTCAAACGTCGGTCGGCCCGAATAGCCAGCGACATGGCTTGCTCCAGGGTTCTTGGCTCCGGGTGGGCCACGAGTAGGTCCTTAAGACCCTCAGACAGACCGGTCAAAAATAGGTCTTTTAGGGCGGCATCATTCCACCTGGATTCCGTACAATGTTGGCGGAATTGGGAACAGTAGTCCTCCGCCATCTTGCAACCCTGGCGCAGGGCCAGAAGCTTGGAAACTGCGTAGCCGGCCCGGTCGGGTTCGTCATAAATTTGACCCAAGGCAGAAAAAAAGGCGTCAAGGGATAATCAGGCGGGAGAGCCAGCTGGTAACGAGAAAGCCCAATTTTGGGGCTCTCCCCTCAGGCGGGTAATTACAATTCCCACTTTCTGGTATTCAGTAAAAGAGGAGTGGGGGCGGAGATCAAAGTAGAGCTTGCAGCTCTCTCTAAATGCAAAAAACTGACCTCTCTCTCCGGAGAAGCAATCCGGAAGCGTGGCTCGAGGTTCTGACATTGTTCCTGGAGCGGAAGGGGGCTGCATGGGACCTGCAGCTGCCGCTTGTTCCTGTAGCTGCATGCGGGCGGTTAGGTCCTGGACAAGATTCGTAAGGACCTGGACCTGGTTCGCTAAAGCCGCCACGGCCTCCATCGAGGGGTTCAAAGTTGCCGGGCGGATGCAAGGGTCTGACCTTCGTTCGGCCAGTGTTACTGTCAGGACAGTGTTCGGGATATGGGGGTCCCTGAGATATCCCGCAACCCCTGTCCCTGCCTACTTGCCTCCCAGGGCTAACCCCCAGGGCGACAACTGGGCGGCAGTCCCTACCCTCACTAGGGAAGTGGAATATGGGAAGACAAACAGACACTGAAGACAAACAAACGGTAGAGTGGTCAGACAATCCGGGTCGGCCACAGGAGGGTACGCAGTACAGAGGGGTCAGGCAAAAACGTAGTCAAGGTCCAAAAGCAGAGGTCATGAAAGCCGGGGTCACAAAGAGCAGTAAGAAATAACGCGGGTGCAGCTGGAGAACCAAACTAACACTGGCAAGGGCTGGAAGGAAAACACACACTTTTAAATGCTGTCAGCTCCCACCCCAGCAGCTGATTGGGGCAGGGAGCCTGACAGCAGCAGGGCAATCAGGAGGTGCTGGGGACACGCCCCCAGCCTACAGAACAGACCGTTACCAGGGAAGCCTGCTTGGTAGTCAGGTAACTCGAGAAGCACCTGCTGCCTCCCTAGCAACCCGGCGGTGACCAGTTTTACAGCGGCCCGGGGAGATCACTAGAACCGGGGTTCCCCTACGCCGCACTACTGTAACCCGGGTGGCATGACCGGTGGTGCGGGCACGGCGGCCCCGAGAATTGCTGGTTCTGACAACAGTATGTCGCTGGATAGTCAGAGCATCCTCATGTCTATATCTCAGCGCGTTGAAGAGGAGGAGGAGGGGGAGGAGCATGAGGAGGAGGGGGAAGAGACAGCTTGGCCCACTGCTGAGGGTACCCATGCTGCTTGCCTGTCATCCTTTCAGCGTGTATGGCCTGAGGAGGAGGAGGAGGAGGAGGAGGAGGATCCTGAAAGTGATCTTCCGAGTGAGGACCACCATGTGTTGCGTACAGGTACCCTGGCACACATGGCTGACTTCATGTTAGGATGCCTTTCTCGTGACCCTCGCGTTACACACATTCTGGCCACTACGGATTACTGGGTGTACACACTGCTCGACCCACGGTATAAGGAGAACCTTTCCACTCTCATACCCGAAGAGGAAAGGGGTTCGAGAGTGATGCTATACCACAGGACCCTGGTGGACAAACTGATGGTAAAATTCCCATCCGACAGCGCTAGTGGCAGAAGGCGCAGTTCCGAGGGCCAGGTAGCAGGGGAGGCGCGGAGATCAGGCAGCATGTACAGCACAGGCAGGGGAACATTGTCCAAGGCCTTTGACAGCTTTATGGCTCCCCAGCAAGACTGTGTCACCGCTCCCCAGTCAAGGCTGAGTCGGCGGGAGCACTGTAAAAGGATGGTGAGGGAGTACGTAGCCGATCGCACGACCGTCCTCCATGACGCCTCTGCCCCATACAACTACTGTCTGTCGAAGCTGGACACGTGGCCTGAACTCGCGCTGTATGCCCTGGAGGTGCTTGCTTGTCCTGCGGCTAGCGTCTTGTCAGAGAGGGTGTTTAGTGCGGCTGGGGGAATCATCACGGATAAGCATAACCGCCTGTCAACTGACAGTGCCGACAGGCTTACAATCATAAAGATGAACAAAGCCTGGATTTCCCCAGAGTTCTCTTCTCCACCAGCGGACAGCAGCGATACATCGGCTGCACCCTAAACAATACATAGGCTGCACCCGCCGATGGAAGCATCGTTCTCTATCACCATCAAAAACGGGGACCTTTTAGCTTCATCAATCTGTGTATTATATTCATCCTCCTCCTCCTGCTCCTCCTCCTGAAACCTCACGTTATAACGCCGAACGGGCAATTTTTCTTAGGCACACAGGGCTCAGTCATATAACTTTTGTAAACAACGTTTATACGTTTCAATTCTCAATTCAATAAAGCGTTGAAACTTGCACCTGAACCAATTTTTATTTGAACTGGGCTGCCTACAGGCCTAGTTACAAATTAAGCCACATTAACCAAAGCGATTAATGGGATTCACCCGCCCTCTTGGTTGGGTATGGGTAATTTTTCTGAAGTACATTTGCACTGTTGGTACACCATTTTTTGGGCCCTCGCCTACAATGTAATCCTACTAATTTTTAGCCCACCTGCATTAAAGCTGACGTTACCTCAGCTGTGATGGGCACTGCAATGGGATATATTTATGTACCGCCGGTGGCTTCCTGGGACCCACCCATGCTGTTGGTCCACACGGAGTTGTTGCTCCATGTGTCCACTTCTAAAGAACCCCGGTCAGACTGGGGCATGCAGTGTGGGCCGAAGCCCACCTGCATTTAATCGGACGTTATCTCAGCTGTGATGGGCACTGCAATGGGATATATTTATGTATCGCCGGTGGGTTCCAGGGAGCCACCCATGCTGTCGGTCCACACGGAGTTGTAACTTCATGTGTCCACTTCTAAAGAACCCCAGTCTGACTGGGGCATGCAGTGTGGGCCGAAGCCCACCTGCATTAAACCTGATGTTACCTCAGCTGTGATGGGCAATGCAATGGGATATATTTATGTACAGCCGGTGGGTTCCAGGGAGCCACCCATGCTGTGGGTGCACACGGAATTCCCATTGCAAAGTTGTACCTGTCTGTGACTATTTATAAAAAACCCCGGTCTGACTGGGGCATGCAGACACCTTGACAGAATGAATAGTGTGTGGCACATGGGTTCCCCATTGCTATGCCCACGTTAGCAGCTCCTGATGGAGGTGGCACAGGATTGGATTTCTCATTGCTTCTGTACAGCATTATGGGCTATCGCCCCGCCCCTTTTAAAGAGGGTCGCTGCCTGGCCGTGCCAACCCTCTGCAGTGTGTGCCTGCGGTTCCTCCTCATGGCAGACGCACTTATAAATAGACATGAGGGTGGTGTGGCTATGAGGCCAGCGTGTGTCATGAGGGCAGCTGAAGGCTGCGCAGGGACACTTTGGTGTGCGCTGTGGACACTGGGTCGTGCGGGGGGGTTGGGCAGCATGTAACCCAGGAGAAGTGGCAGTGGAGTGTCATGCAGGCAGTGATTGTGCTTTGTTGGAGGTAGTGTGGTGCTTAGCTAAGGTATGCCTTGCTAATGAGGGTTTTTCAGAAGTAAAAATTGTTGGGAGAGGGAGGGGCCCACTCTTGCCGCTATTGTGGCTTAATAGTGGGACCTGGGAACTTGAGATGCAGCCCAACATGTAGCCCCTCGCCTGCCCTATCCGTTGCTGTGTCGTTCCCATCAGTTTCTTGAATTGCCCAGATTTTCACAAATGAAAACCTTAGCGAGCATCGGCGATATACAAAAATGCTCGAGTCGCCCATTGACTTCAATGGGGTTCGTTACTTGAAACGAACCCTCGAGCATCGCGAAAAGTTCGTCTCGAGTAACGAGCACCCGAGCATTTTGGTGCTCGCTCATCTCTAGCAATAAGGGGTTAAGAGAAGTTGGGGGGCCCCAAGATAAACTTTTGCACCCAGACAATACCCGCATAACACGATACAGTAAGGTATCATTTAAATTTAAATTCTGAATACTTCTCAAATCACATGTTCTATTGAGAAGAAAGTACAGGGAACATGTCAAAATTCAAAATTTTTACTTGCAAAAACTAGAGAATGAAATTTTCTCAATTTATATTTTCCCGTAATATAGTTTTTATTTTACTTTCTGTACTTGATTATAAGGGCAGCCATCTTGCCTGAGGTGCTGTTCCAAGAGTGAGTTTAACATTTTTGACAGATTTAATGCTTTGTGTGTAATATGCCTGTAGTATACCACCCACAGAAAATTATAACTATCATAATAATCAAAACTCAAAATATTCAGGGTGGGGGTGGCTGACTTTCTAAGCGGATCACTGCCTGAGTGCAGAGCTGCTGCACCACTATGGCCCTACAGCGAATTTACTGCGATAAACTAGCTACACTGTCCTTACCTGTTACCTTTGCATCTAGGATGCCACGAAGAGGAAGGCGGTCGACTGCCAAACTGGAGAAGCTAATTAATTTCTACTTTTGTCGGTCCCCAGAGCAGGACCAAGTTGGTGCTAAGAGTTCACATGGAAGCTCTCCAGTATCAGAGCCTGCTGAAGGCTTGCCTGAGTTGAAAAATCCCTCAGATCTGCAATGGAGAAGCAGCTCTGTTCCAGCTGATAGCAAGACCTCTCCTCCCAGCCATACACCATTGCCTGCTAATATACTCCGTTCCATTAGGTTTCAGTTTTCTTAGATGGGCAAATAGCGTAGTCTGCAAAAACATTTTTCCATCCAAGGGAAACCTTAGAGGCCAACATCTTAAATTTTGAATCCTGTATTTGTTCAGTCAGAACAATAAAGGAAAACGAACAAATCCTGTAGATATAGCAAATAGTTTTAGAGACTTCTATTCGGCTTTATATTACTTGAAAATGACCCTTTTGTCTTTTCGGGTACATCACATCTCATCCTAATGTTTGGAACCTCAGAGGGAAGCCCTTGGCTCTTAAACCCTTGAGTGGCCGGTTTCCTACGACCCTGTCGTACCCACCAGGGCAGGCTTTTTAAATGGTCTAATAATTGAATTTCAACTAATCTTGCAGTTGCATTCCAAGAGCCATAACGTTTTCATTTTTCCATTGACCAGGCCATGTGAGGGCTTGTTTTTTGCGGGACAAGTTGTTCTTTTTGATGGCATCATTTTTGGGTATATATAATGTATTGCATAACTTTTGTAAAAACATTTGTAGGGAGATTGGGGGAAAAAAAAGAAATTCTGCCATTTGTTTTTTGGATTTCATTTTTACGGCATTCAACATGCAGAATAAATAATGTGATATCATTATTCTCTGAGTCAGCACCATTCTGGCGATAGCAAGTTTATACAGTTTTTATGTTTTGGGGAGGAAAAAAAGAAAAAAAAGGGGCCATGTCATTAAGGGGTTAAATAATGTACCAACTTCCTTCTCTGGGTCATTACGATGCAGGGATACCACATGTGTGGTTTTATTTTACACTTTTTACAAAGTAAAGGGAGACAAGTGTTTTTATTTTTATTTTTTTAAAACTTTTTTTAAATTTTTGTCCCTTTAGGGGACTTCCACAGGGACCCATCAGGACCCCCTGATCACTTTCTGGGGGTCTGATGGGGACAGCTCTTTACATGCTGCAGTGACAGCCCTTTACATGCTGCAGTCACATAGACTGCAGCATGTAAAGGGTTAACACAGCAGAGATCAGAGGTTTTCTCTGATCTCTGCTGTAAGAGCTGGTGCCTGTTTGTCCTCTGACAGCCAAGCACCAGTTTTCCCTGCCACAGAGATCATCGGCTTGCTTCTGACAAGCTGATGGTCTCTGTGGCAACCTATAAACAAAGCAGGAGACTTAGAAGCAGGAGATTGCCGGCATATCAGCAATATCTTCTGCTTCTGTTGTTCAAAGCCCTTGCTTTGTTCTCTGTGGGTCTGCACAGGCAGAGCACAATGCCACAGCTTGTGGCACTGTGCTCTGCAGCTCCCATAGTGATACATAGCCCGGAAATCTTCCGGGCTATATCACTATCGGCAGTGGAGCTCGTCCCGGAAAATTTCCGGGCGTGCCACTCAAGGGGTTAAATCAGAGTAGCAGAAGTACTTGAAACTATCAACTCCTTACCAACTGCTAAATCAATAGGCCCAGATGGACTGACAAAATCTACAAAACCTTTTGATATATTTTATCTACACATGTGTAAAGTCTTCCAGTTAGTGGTTGTGGAAGGCTCTTGTCATGTCCAAACAGGACGGGCTGAATCTGTAACCCTGAAGTACGCAACTGCACACAAAACAGTAGTAAACAATAAAGGAAACTGACACAAGAAAAACACTATCCCTAAAGACCCTTTACCCAGGAAAGGGACCTGCCTATATGCAGATAACTCACCCTAAGAATGGCAAATCTGACCATGTACCTAGGCCACTAGCTGACTCTGAGTGGGATAGGAGAATACCACAGCAACCAAGATGTAAATGATAATAACTAGAGATGAGCGAACGTACTCAGATAAGCACTACTCGTCCGAGTAATGTGCTTTATCCGAGTACCTCCCCGCTCGTGCTGAAAGATTCGGGACGCGCTGCAGAGCGGGGAGCTGCAGGGGAGAGCGGGGAGGAACGGAGGGGAGATCTTTCTCTCCTTCTCCCGCCCGCTCTGCCCCACTCCCCGCTGCGACTCACCTGTCAGCAGCGGAGTGCCCCGAATCTTTCAAGACGAGTACAGCGGTACTCGGATAAGGCACATTACTCGGACGAGTAGTGCTTATCCGAGTACGTTCGCTCATCTCTAATAATAACCACAGTATTTAGCTTTGAAGAGGCTCAGGCAAACAGGACACCCAGCATCAAGCTCTGACTTTCACAGTCAGAGGAAGACTGCAATTAAACAGTACTGAGCTGAGCACCAGTCCAGGTTAAATAGTCCTCCTAAATTACCCACAGGTGAAACCAAGCAAGTTTCACCTAACACTACTCCCACCAGAGCCAAAAGATGAAGAAACAAATACAAAACCTGCACCAGATTACTAGAAAGGAAGAGAACCCATAACCACCACAACAGTACCCCCTCTTTTAGAAGGGGCCCCAGGAATTTTAGACCAGGTCAATTCGGATTCAGTCTACAAAGATTTTTTACAAGACTATCTGCATGGACGTCTGGCGTCAGTACCTACATCCTCTCCTCAGCACTATAACCACACCAATGCACTAAGTACTGTAGAGATTTCCTAACCCAATGAGAGTTTACTTATCTCAAATTGAAAATTTCCATCAACAAGAACTGCAGCAGGAGGAGATGAACTATTTCCTGAAACAAATATTTTTAAAAGAGATTTGTGAAACACATTAGTTATTCTCATACATGATTTTTTTCAATGATTTTGAAAGGATTGATGAAACTTGGACCTAACTGAAAGGACTGTTCTTAGTTGACAAGCAAACCAAATCTCCCACCCAGAAATAAGTCCCCTCAGAATTACTATTATCCGCCAACCGCTTGAAATTTTGAATCGCAATCCGAATATAGTTTTCATTATTCTCCAACATGTCTTGATGTTAGAGGAGAACTTATTCTCCCTTGGCGCTTCCTAGAAAGGGACCAAAACATGGATGGAACCCAAAATTATAAAATAAACGCAACATTCCCGTAGATTTCAATGATCTATTGTCAAGGCAAATTTAGCTAAAGACAAAAACCCTGACCAATCCTCCTGATTGAGACATAATACCGCAAGTATTGTTCCAGACTTACAGATGGCTACATCTCTCTGTCTGGCCATTAGTTTCCAGATGATATGCCAAGGAAAAAGAGAGCTAAATTCCCAACCAAGAGCAAACAAAATGCCAGAATCTGGAAATAAATTGGACCCCACGATCAGAGAGGATATAAGCTGGTAACTTGTATAATCTCACAATATGAGTAATAAACAATCTAGCCAACGTTTTAGCATTAATAAGACCTGGAAGAGCCACAAAATGTCACAGTTTGCTAAAACGATCAACCACAACTCAGATGACAATGTTACCCTTAGAAGGTGGCTAATCTGTAATATTTGTCCATAGACAAATGAGTCAAAGGTATCACAGGTATTGGCAAAGGTAGCAACCTCCGGACAGGGGGATTACAAGGCGATTTTGTTCTGGCAGAAACCTCACAAGAAGAGACCAGACTAAATTCATCTAGTCATAATGACGGCCACCAAAATATTTCTGTGAGTACCTGTAGTCTCAAATGAACAGGGACAAAAAGCCTTCCCAAAGGAAGGCTCAACGAAGCTGAATCCTGCACTTTACGGACCTGTTCCTCCAAATCCAGTGAAACTGCTGACACCACAACCCCCTCAGAAAGAATAGGTGCAGGAGGGGTTTTTTTTTAGACAACCGTGACAAAACTCCTCAAAAGGTCTTTGGTTTTTACATTTTTTTTTTCTTTTAACTCGTTTTATTGAAAATTAAGTAGCATAAGGAACATACAGTCATAAACAAGTGCAGCACATAAATAGTATATAACCTTGTATAGTTAGATTGGTAGGGAGATTCAGTCACCCTGATACATCAAAAATAACGATTTATTGCTTTAAAGTCAGATCAGATAAGCAGACCAAATCCCAGAGGCCGCAGGTCCCGCTCCAGAAATTGTGTATCCACTAGCGAGCACGTCTGAGCTCCAGAATAGATGAGGTCGTTAATTGTGGTGAATATAACGTGAGGGGGGAATCACACCACAGACCCCACACTTTATCAAATTTCCCAGGACACTTATGTCCCTTGTAGACTATATAATTATATGGCACCACTGAATTGACTAGCTTCCTCCACATTGATAGTGAGGGGTTCTTACGATCCATCCACCGCAGTGCAATCATTTTTCTAGCAAGGAACAAAGATTCCCACAGAACAATTTTTATATGGTGTTGCCAGCTTTCTTCATCTAATATTCCAAATAGACAAATATCTGGGCTTGGTGGAACAGGGACGCCCACAAGTTCAGAGAGAAAACCCGTGACCTCCCCCCAGAAACTTTCAATAACGGATCACTCCCACATCATATGCCAAAAATCAGAATACTCACAGGAACACCTAATGCAGTTTGTAGACTGTACTCTGCCCATTTTATACAATCTTGCTGGAGTGAGATAACACTAGTACACTATATACAGCTGGATCATTTTGTTATTGGCTGCTGGGGATACATACAGAGGAGATTCCAAAAGCTCTTGGAACGTATCGTCTGTTAGAGTCGGTATCGGTGTCCTCCATTTTACTAGGGCAAAGGGTATATCTTGAGAGGCTCGTATTGAGATAAGGTGGGAGTATAGTGCCGATATGAGGCCCTGCGGGCCTTGGGAGCGAAGGATACCTATTAAGGGGTAATGAGAAATAGCAGGTTTGGGCGGTGGGAACTGCACCTGCAAAGCGTGTCTGATCTGGAGAAATCTATAGAAATGGGAGCGGGGTAGCTCGTATTTATTCTGTAACTGCTCAAATGAGGACAGGGTGTTCTGTGGATAGAGGTCTGCCAGGGTTCAAATGCCATATTGTTCCCAAACCTGAGCATCTTCCAATCGGAGCACTTCCCGGAGCCCAGAATTACACCAAAGGGGAGTGTCAGCTATTATGTCCATGAAACGGCTAATTGACTTGGCCTGCCGCCTGACCTAAGAGACAAACCTATGAATTGGTAGCATTTTGCCTGTTAGAATAGAAGGAGATTCAAGCAGGGGCCACAATCTAGGGATTTTTAGGTAATGTGTAGTGGATATCCGCCATATCTATATTTTCGGGACAATGGACATACATTTTATGTGGACAGGAGACCTGTGTTTATAGATTCAAGCATTCTGTATACCAATGCCAGTAGTATTCCATTTTGTTGATTCTTCTGCAAATATAGATATATTCTTTGTGTACCCAATGTATTCACTTCCTCATATGTAAAAATGATGAAACTTTCCGCTTACTAAACTTACTATAGATGCAAGCAGAAGCTAGCAGTTAGCAAGAACGCTCTATTTCCCGATTCTTAGTAACTTTAACAGGGGTACATTAGACATAAATAACCGCAGTCTGAAGCAGCTACTGCAATAATAACCCAAGCAGTTTTACTGGAAACTTATGCAAATAACATGGGAAATTTATGCAATTAATAGTTCAAGCTGTAATCTCCAATCATATCGGAGGAACCACACGTGGGTCCAAGACAACCCACTCATCTCGTCCTGCTACCACATGATGGCCAATAACAGATGACCAGAGGATGGAAGAATTTCAAGATGCTTATCCAATAATTAAACAATACGTTGTATCTATGTAATCTTTGACCTATGTTAAACTCTTTAAAAGAGGCTGCGCGCCCAACAATAAAGCAGAATTGAGGAAGCTTATACATGCTGAACCTGTGTCAGTGTGAAATCTTCTTATGCGCATAATCAATTCGTAACCAATCAGGAAAGGGTGCAAACATTCCTAATTGAGTAGGCCGTGGACGCAAAAAGGAAATCCACGACAATGTGCTAGATGCGCCTCAGAGTTGGGAAGAGGGTCATCACTCAGCCAGCTTCTCAAGTGAATTAGCTGACCGGCCACAGTAGAGGAGCAGATCTGGCAGGGCAGCGCCAGCATCTTGCTTCAGCCTTTGAAGCGTCGAGATTCGTAATTTAGGGCGGGAGTTTCCCGATATAAAGGAAGACATCAGGGACTGCATGGATTTAAAGAAGCGGGTCGGGATATGTACTGACACATGCTGCATTATATATAGGCACTTTGGTAGTACTATCAGTTTGATAAGGTTAATGCGCCCCGCCACTGAAAGCGGCAGGGAGCCCCATATTTTAAACTTAGACCTGAATAGATCTATTAGGGGGTATACATTTAGCTCTAGAGATCTTCACACATCATTGGTTATCTGTAACCCCAGGTATTTAAACTGATTGGAGATCTGGAGGCCACAGAGTGAGTCGATATCTGCCAAACGGCTTCCCCCAGAAACAGGCATCAGGGATGATTTAGTCCAGTTGCTTTGAAGGCCCGAAAAATCACCAAATATATTAATGAGATTTATCACGTCGGGGAGGGTTGACTCAGGGTCCGCCAAAAAAAGCAAGAAATCGTCGGCGTATAAAGCCACCCGGTCTTCCCTGTCTCCTACTGTGACACCCCTGTATAGCTGGGTTTCTCGAAGCAACATAGCTAGCGGTTCAATGGCCAGAGCAAATAATATGGAGGATAGGGAACACCCCTGTCTAGTTCCTCTATGTAATTGGAAATAGTGAGAGCAGGCCCTATTAATGGAAATAGCTGCTAGGGGGGATTTGTACAGAAGAGTAATCCAACAAATGAAGGTCTCACCGAAACCGAATCTCTGTAAAACCTGAAAAAGAAAGGGCCATTAAATTGAATCAAATGCCTTTGGCGCATCTAAGGAGGCCAAGGCCCAGTTGCCTCCAATTTGGAGTATTCAGATGCCATCTCCTGCTCGCATCGGGAAGTGTTACATTTAATAAAAGATATAGAGGAGCACAGGCAACCTCTGAGAAAGGCCTTAAGCATCTCCCAGAGTAGCGCCAGATCAGTATCAGGGCTACTTATTTCCAGGAAGTTGGTCGGGAACACGATCATGTGGGTCAAATAGACTTAGCCAGAAGGGATGTATTCTCCAACCATGCCTATTAGTTTTGCCACTTGCCCTACCAAATTCAGCCCAGAGGGGAGAATGATCTGACATTCCTCTAGGGAGATACTGCACTTTGGCTACTGCTGTACAAGTACGGGCGTTACCAAAAATGTAATCGATACGTGACAGAGAGTTGCTACCAGCTGAGTAGCATGAGAACTCCGATCCGCTGGATGTTTAGCTCTCCAAACCTCCTGCCAGCCCACCTCCTGAGTAAATGAAGCTAGTGCTGTAGGGTGTAGGATAATAGAGACGGGCTGAAGATTAGTAAATTTGTCTAATGTTGTGTCAAGCAACATATTAAAGTCGCCCATACAGATAACCGCAGCGTTTGGGAACTGAGCCGCGAACTGGGCAGCCTGATGATGGATCTTCAGGTTCGCCGGCAGTGGCAGGTAGATCCCAAGGATGACGTATGGATCTGACTCAACCCAGGCCTGAATAAAGACATATCTACCCTCAGGGTCTCTCAGGGCCCGACTAGGCTCCCACTTAAGTTGTTTGTGTACCAGGATAGATAGTCCCCTGGAGCATGAAGTGTGAGTAGCGTGAATGGACCATTGGACCCATGGCTTGCGCAACCATGATATGGACTCTGGAGTCAGATGAGTCTCCTGGAGATATACTATATGTGGGTTACAGCGCTTCACTTGTGAGAATACCATAGAGCGTTTTCTGGGAGAGCCCAGTCCCCGGACGATCCAGGACAGTACAGTGAAATTAGCCATATAGATAATAATGTAATACTAGGATGACCCCTAGGTTAACAGAAGTGGACCTCCGACAGTGGCTCATGATTATCCAGACCTCTATGTACTCCTCCCAACACTGTATCCACATATTATACTGCACAAATCTTTGCAAAACTTGAAAGAAACCATAACTAAACATTGTAAACCGAACTTGAAGTTGCATGTGTGCCCGATTACTTAGGATTAGGAGAGCAGTGGTATTTAGTACATGCAACATAATAAACAAAAGGGGAGAGAGTGCACCTATCAGATGGCGATACATATGGCACAGTCTCACAATTCGCACCAAGCATAAATTCCGTGGATACCAAAAAGATATACCGTATATATAACCATTATAATAATTCCCTGAGGCATGGGAGAAGTAGTCCCAAAAGTCTCTGTCCTATAGTGCTGCCCAATCTACATAGGGAAGGGGAAGAAGAAAAAGGAAGAAAAAAAAAGGTAGGGGGGAAGGATAAACATAAACACAAAGTAGAGAGGGCAGACTCTCAACGGGGTCGCGACACTTAGGTTACCAGTTCTTAAATTTAAACTCAAATTCCAGGGCTTCCAGGTCAACGTCTGGGCGTTCTCGGGAGTCTCTCTAACCAGGTCTCAGTCTCCGCAGGTGTAGAGAAGAAGATGGTGTGGTCGCCGTGAATGACACGCAGGCGGGCATGATATATCATGGAGTACTGGATTGCAGCCGGCGCTTGATGTTGACAAAGGATGTTTTTTGGAGAGCTGCTGAGAAGTCGGGAAAGATGGAGACGGTGGTGTTGTTGAATTTAAGTGTCCCATTACGTCTAGCAGCTTGTAGGGCAGCGTCTCTATCCTTGCTACTGAATAATTGTAGACCTCTATGGGCCCGTTCAATGGCAACTCTATGGGCCCGTTCAATAGCAAAGGCCAGAGAGACGTCTGCCCCCGGAAGAAGGTCTTTCAGCCACCCCTCCATAAATGTACATGGATTTTGTCCCTCAG
This sequence comes from Eleutherodactylus coqui, assembly GCF_035609145.1. Lineage (NCBI taxonomy): Eukaryota > Metazoa > Chordata > Amphibia > Anura > Eleutherodactylidae > Eleutherodactylus > Eleutherodactylus coqui. Next base: position 154,549,699 of record NC_089840.1, read on the forward strand.
CCCACTCCGGCAGACCTAAAATACGAAGATTATTTCTTCTCAGTCTGTTCTCAAGGTCATCAGCCCCTTTGAGACCATATACCGGCCATCTTCTCCAATTTGGTCAAATTAGCTGGTATTGGAGTTAGAGTATCTTCCACCTGAGAGATTTGGGCCTCATTCTCTCTGACCCGCTCCCTAAGGTTCTGCATATCCTGTCGCAGGAGGCCCACGTCAATTTTAACTTCTTCAATTTTGCCCGTTAATGAAGTAGTGGAACATTTAATGGCATCCAGCAGTTGGGCTGTAACTTGCCGTAATGTAGGCTCCGCGTCGGCAGGCAGAGGTGGGCCAGAGCCTGACGCCGAGGGTGGCTGTTTTATTGGGGCAGAGGGGGTGTGGTTAGCATCATCAGGTTGTTCATGAGCGAATTCACGCAGCCGCTCTGCTATTGGTATTTTGGAGTTGTGGCTCATTTTAGAGGTTCTAAGGTTCCCCTGCCGACAGGGCACCGGTCTCGATATGATTGCGGTCAGCAGGGGTTCACCCGCTAAATCTGAAGTCACCCACTCCATTGGGGTTCACTATAGGCATACAGAGTTCTTTTTAGCAGTAAAGGTTCTCTCTCTCCAGCTGTGGTATGGCCGCTAGGAGTAGTAGTAGTGAAGTGACTTTCTCCAGGTGTGTTGTGGTCGACAGGAGTAGTAGTAATAGTAAAGTGACTTTCTCCAGGTGTGTTGTGGTCGACAGGAGTAGTAGTAATAGTGAAGTGACTTTCTCCAGGTGTGTTGTGGTCGCCAGGGGTAGTAGTAGTAGTGAAGTGACTTTCTCCAGGTGTGTTGTGGTCGCCAGTGGTAGTAGTAGCAGTGAAGTGACTTTCTCCAGATGTGTTGTGGTCGACAGGAGTGGTAGCAGCAGTGAAGTCACTTTTCTTTAGCTGTAATGTGGCCGCTAGGAGTAATAGTGAAGTGGCTTTTTCCAGTTGTGACGCGGCCACTAGGAGTAGTAATAGTGAGGTGGCCCTCTTCAGCTGTGACGTTGCCACTAGGAGTAGTAGTTGTGAGGCAGCTCTCTCTAACTGCAATGTGGCTGCTAGGAGCAGTAATAGTGAGGTGACCTTCTGCAGCTGTGACGTGGCCACCAGGAGTGGTAGTAGTAGGAGAGTCTCTCTATCCACAGCTATAATGCGTCCGCCAGGAGTGGTAGTAGTAGCAGAGTAGCTCTACCTCCAACTATAATGCGCACGCTAAGAGTGGTAGTAGTAGTCAAGTAACTATCTCTAGTTGTGATGCCTCCGCTAGGAGTGGTAGTAGTAGAGTAACTATCTCCAGCTGTGGTGTGGCCGCTAGGAGTAGTAGTAGCAGTAGAGCAGCTCTGTCTCCAGCTGTGATGTGGCCGCTAGGAGTAGTATTAGCAGTAGAGTAGCTCTATCTCCAGTTGCGGTGTGGCCGCTAGGAGTAGTAGTAGCAGTAGAGCAGCTCTGTCTCCAGCTGAGATGTGGCTGCTAGGAGTAGTAGTAACAGTAGAGTAGCTATGTCTCCAGCTGTGATGTGTCCGCTAGGAGTAGTAGTAGCAGTAGAGTAGCTCTGTCTCCAGCTGTGATGTGGCCGCTAGGAGTAGTAGTAGCAGTAGAGTAGCTCTGTCTCCAGCTGTGATGTGGCCACTACGAGTAGTAGTAGCAGTAGAGTAGCTCTATCTCCAGCTGTGATGTGGCCGCTAGGAGTATTAGTAGCAGAAGAGTAGCTCTATCTCCAGCTGTGATGTGGCCGCTAGGAGTAGTAGTAGCAGTAGAATAGCTCTATCACCAGCTGTGATGCGTCCCCTAGGAGAAGTCGTAGTAAGAGTAGCTCTATCTCCAGCTGCGATGTGGCCGCTAGGAGTAGTAATAGCAGTAGAGCAGCTCGGTCTCCAGCTGTGATGTGGCCGCTAGGAATAGTAGTAGTAGAGTAGCTCTATCTCCAGCTGTGATGCGTCCGCTAGGAGTAGTCATAGTAAGGGTAGCTCTATCTCCAACTGCGATGTGGCCGCTAGAAGTAGTAGTAGCAGTAGAGTAGCTCTGTCTCCAGCTGCATCTAGGCCGATCCTAGAATGCCGTTGTCGTGTCCCCCAGTGCCACTGTACTAGCAGCCTGTGTATGGTTGTAGTGCCTCAGGGAAGAATGGATGTGCCAGGATTAGCGGAGTCTTCACGGAGCTACTCTTAGTTGCATCTGAACTTCATGGCCATTAAGCCACGCCCCCGGTTTTTACATTTCTACTGCCAGGACGATATGTAACTACAAATTTAAAACGTGAGAAAAATAGTGACCACTAAGCTTGCACTGGATTAAGTCGCTTAGCTAACTCTAGCTAACTCTATGTAGGTCAGGTTTTTGTGGTCCATAAAAACCACCACTTTATGTCGAGCCCCTTCGAGGAGATGATTCCACTTCTCAAAAGCCCATTTAATTGCCAATAGCTCTGTCATCAATATCATAATTTTGCTCAATAGTAGTAAGTTTACATGAAAAAAGGACAAAGATTTTGAAACGTATCAGTTCCCTGTGAAAGCACCACTCCAACAACCTCCACCATAAAAGGTCTGGATGAGTCCAATTGCACTAGAGCCGTTGCAAAACATCACTTCAAAGAATGCAAGATTGCCCTTGGAGACCATTTAGAAGGGAAACAATCTTTCTTAGTCATCAGTCAGAGGTTTAACCACCACCAAAGATCCTGTAATAAATTTTTAGTTTGAGCCAATGGTTCTAACTAGAGATGAGCGAACGTACTCGTCCGAGCTTGATACTCGTTCGAGTATTAGCGTGTTCGAGATGCTCGTTACTAGAGGCGAGCACCACGCGATGTTCGAGTTACTTTCACTTTCATCTCTGAGACGTTAGCGTGCTTTTCTGGCCAATAGAAAGACAGGGAAGGCATTACAACTTCCCCCTGCGACGTTCAAGCCCTATACCACCCCCCTGCAGTGAGTGGCTGGCGAGATCAGGTGTCACCCGAGTATATAAATCGGCCCATCCCGCGGCTCGCCACAGATGCATTCTGACAGAGATCAGGGAAAGTGCTGCTGATGCCGGAGCTGCTATACAGAGAGCGTTAGGAGTGATTTTAGGCTTCAAGAACCCCAACGGTCCTTCTTAGGGCCATATCTGACCATGTGCAGTACTGTTGAGGCTGCTTTTAGCAGTGTTGCACAATTTTTTTTTTGTATATCGGGCGTGCAGAGCATTGCGTCCTCAGTCTGCAGTCATTGTACAAAGTATAGGGCCAGTACTGGTGAGGCAGGGAAAGAGATATCCAGGCTATATAGGCAGTGGGCTTTTTCAAAAAAATTGGGGAAAAATACTATTTTTGGGCTGCCTGTGACCGTCTTCAGTTTACTGCGTGTCTGCTGCGGGTAGTAGTCCTAATTAATACGCAGCTAAGCGTTACAGCAGGCTTGCGCAAAATTGTTTCCTGGGTCTGCTGTCTCTGTTACATCACCGCCGTCAACCCGCCAGAGGGAAACAGTATACATAATATTATATGCTGCCTACAGTATCTGTCTGCTGGGGGTAGTAGTCCTAATTAATACGCAGCTAAGCGTTTCAGCAGGCTTGCGCAAAATTGTTTCCTGGGCCTGCTGTCTCTGTTACATCACCGCTGTCATCCCGCCAGAGGAAAACAGTATACATATTATTATACGCTGCCTACAGTATCTGTCTGCTGGGGGTAGTAGTCCTAATTAATATGCAGCTAAGCGTTTCAGCAGGCTTGCGCAAAATTGTTTCCTGGGTCTGCTGTCTCTGTTACATCACCGCCGTCATCCCGCCAGAGGGAAAGAGTATACATAATATTATACACTGCCTACAGTATCTGTCTGCTGTATCAGCTCAGCATTTTAAAAAAATAGAAGCAAAATACTTAAGGCCTACTACTGGCCTTTGGCCACTTGACTGCTTCTGCGCTGTGAATTCCACTAGCTCAGTCATACGCACCTACGTCTCACTACAGGCATGCGCAAAATTGTTTCCTGGCTCTGCTGTGCATTCCGTAAGGGAAGTCAGCCTCCAACCACAGGCCAATAAGCGGCACATTTAATTACAGCGCTCTGTTTCTGCACTACTGGTAATACACCATGCTGAGGGGTAGGGGTAGGCCTAGAGGACGTGGACGCAGGCGAGGACGCGGAGGCCCAAGTCAGGGTGTGGGCACAGGCCGAGCTCCTGATCCAGGTGTATCGCAGCCGACTGCTGCGCGATTACGAGAGAGGCACGTTTCTGGCGTCCCCACATTCATCTCACAATTAATGGGTCCACGCTGTAGACCTTTATTAGAAAATGAGCAGTGTGAGCAGGTCCTGTCATGGATGGCAGAAAGTGCATCCAGCAATCTATCGACCACCCAGAATTCTGCGCCGTCCACTGCTGCAACTCTGAATCCTCTGGCTGCTGCTCCACCTTCCTCCCAGCCTCCTCACTCCATTACAATGACACATTCTGAGGAGCAGACAGACTCCCAGGAACTGTTCTCGGGCCCCTGCCCAGAATGGGCAGCAATGGTTCCTCTCCCACCGGAGGAGTTTGTCGTGACCGATGCCCAACCTTTGGAAAGTTCCCGGGGTCCAGGGGATGAGGCTGGGGACTTCCGGCAACTGTCTCAAGAGCTTTCAGTGGGTGAGGAGGACGATGACGATGAGACACAGTTGTCTATCACTCAGGTAGTAGTAATTGCAGTAAGTCCGAGGGAGGAGCGCACAGAGGATTCAGAGGAAGAGCAGCAGGACGATGAGGTGACTGACCCCACCTGGTTTGCTACGCCTACTGAGGACAAGTCTTCAGAGGGGGAGGCAAGTGCAGCAGCAGGGCAGGTTGGAAGAGGTAGTGCGGTGGCCAGGGGTAGAGGCAGGGCCAGACCGAATAATCCACCAACTGTTTCCCAAAGCGCCCCCTCGCGCCATGCCACCCTGCAGAGGCCGAGGTGCTCAAAGGTCTGGCAGTTTTTCACTGAGAGTGCAGACGACCGACAAACAGTGGTGTGCAACCTTTGTTGCGCCAAGATCAGCCGGGGAGCCACCACCACCAGCCTCACCACCACCAGCATGCGCAGACATATGATGGCCAAGCACCCCACAAGGTGGGACGAAGGCCGTTCACCGCCTCCGGTCTGCACCGCTGCCTCTCCCCCTGTGCCCCAACCTGCCACGGAGATCCAACCCCCCTCTCAGGACACAGGCACTACCGTCTCCTGGCCTGCACCCACACCCTCAACACCGCTGACCTCGGCCCCATCCACCAATGTCTCTCAGCGCACCGTCCAGCCGTCGCTAGCGCAAGTGTTGGAGCGCAAGCGCAAGTACGCCGCCACGCACCCGCATGCCTGGAGATGCTGCCGTATAGGGTTGTGGAAACGGAGGCTTTCAAAGGTATGATAGCGAACGCGGACCCGCGCTACTCAGTTCCCAGTCGCCACTACTTTTCCCGATGTGCCGTCCCAGCCCTGCACGACCACGTCTCCCGCAACATTGTACGCGCCCTCACCAACGCGGTTACTGCCAAGGTCCACTTAACAACGGACACGTGGACAAGCACAGGCGGGCAGGGCCACTATATCTCCCTGACGGCACATTGGGTGAATTTAGTGGAGGCTGGGACAGAGTCAGAGCCTGGGACTACTCACGTCCTACCCACCCCCAGAATTGCGGGCCCCAGCTCGGTGGTGGTATCTGCGGCGGTGTATGCTTCCTCCACTAAACCACCCTCCTCCTCCTCCTCCTCCTCCTCCTCCTACGCAACCTCTGTCTCGCAATCAAGATGTGTCAGCAGCAGCACGTCGCCAGCAGTCGGTGTCGCGCGTCGTGGCAGCACAGCGGTGGACAAGCGTCAGCAGGCCGTGCTGAAACTACTCAGCTTAAGACAGAAGAGGCACACGGCCCATGAACTGCTGCAGGGTCTGACAGAGCAGACTGACCGCTGGCTTGCGCCGTTGAGCCTCCAATCGGGCATGGTCGTGTGTGACAACGGCCATAACCTGGTGGCGGCTCTGCAGCTCGGCAGCCTCACGCACGTGCCATGCCTGGCCCACGCCTTTAATTTGGTGGTTCAACGCTTTCTGAAAAGCTACCCACGCTTGTCAGACCTGCTCTGCGCACATTTCCGCAAGTCCCACACGGACGCTGCCACCCTGCGCACCCTGCAACATCGGTTTAATCTGCCAGTGCACCGACTGCTGTGCGACGCTCCACATGTTGGCCAGGCTCTATGAGCAGCGTAGAGCTATAGTGGAATACCAACTCCAACATGGGCGGCGCAGTGGGAGTCAGCCTCCTCAATTTTTTACAGAAGAGTGGGCCTGGTTGGCAGACATCTGCCAGGTCCTTGGAAACTTTGAGGAGTGTACCCAGATGGTGAGCGGCGATGCTGCAATCATTAGCGTCACCATTCCTCTGCTATGCCTCTTCAGAAGTTCCCTGCAAAGCATAAAGGCAGACGCTTTGCGTTCGGAAACAGAGGCGGGGGAGGACAGTATGTCGCTGGATAGTCAGAGCACCCTCCTGTCTATATCTCAGCGCGTTGAGGAGGAGGAGGGGGAGGAGGATGAGGAGGAGGGGGAAGAGACAGCTTGGCCCACTGCTGAGGGTACCCATACTGCTTGCCTGTCATCCTTTCAGCGTGTATGGCCTGAGGAGGAGGAGGATCCTGAAAGTGATCTTCTTAGTGAGGACAGCCATGTGTTGCGTACAGGTACCCTGGCACACATGGCTGACTTCATGTTAGGATGCCTTTCTCGTGACCCTCACGTTACACGCATTCTGGTCACTACGGATTACTGGGAGTACACACTGCTCGACCCACGATATAAGGGAAACCTTTCCACTCTCATACCCGAAGAGGAAAGGGGTTCGAGAGTGATGCTATACCACAGGACCCTGGCGGACAAACTGATGGTAAAATTCCCATCCGACAGCGCTAGTGGCCGAAGGCGCAGTTCCGAGAGCCAGGTAGCAGGGGAGGCGCAGAGATCAGGCAGCATGTACAGCACAGGCAGGGGAACACTCTCTAAGGCCTTTGACAGCTTTCTGGCTCCCCAGCAAGACTGTGTCACCGCTCCCCAGTCAAGGCTGAGTCAGCGGGAGCACTGTAAAAGGATGGTGAGGGAGTACGTAGCCGATCGCACGACCGTCCTCCGTGACGCCTCTGCCCCCTACAACTACTGGGTGTCGAAGCTGGACACGTGGCCTGAACTCGCGCTTTATGCCCTGGAGATGCTTGCTTGTCCTGCGTCTAGCATCTTGTCAGAGAGGGTGTTTAGTGCGGCTGGGGGAATCATCACGGATAAGCGTACCCGCCTGTCAACCAACAGTGCCGACAGGCTTACACTCATAAAGATGAACAAAGCCTGGATTTCCCCAGACTTTTCTTCTCCACCAGCGGACAGCAGCGATACCTAAACAATACGTAGGCTGCACCAGCGGATGGAAGCATCGTTCTCTATCACCATCAAAAACGGGGACCTTTTAGCTTCATCAATCTGTGTATTATATTCATCCTCCTCCTCCTGCTCCTCCTCCTGAAACCTCACGTAATCACGCCGAACGGGCAATTTTTCTTAGGCCCACAAGGCTCAGTCATATAATTTTTGTAAACAATTTTTATATGCTTTTTATATGCAATTTTTATATGCAAGTTTCAATGCTCATTAAAGCGTTGAAACTTGCGTTTGAACCAATTTTTATTTTAACTGAGCTGCCTCCAGGCCTAGTTACAAATTAAGCCACATTAACCAAAGCGATTAATGGGTTTCACCTGCCCTCTTGGTTGGGCATGGGCAATTTTTCTGAGGTACATTAGTACTGTTGGTACACCAATTTTTTGGGGCCCTCGCCTACAGTGTAATCCAATTAATTTTTTGCCCACCTGCATTAAAGCTGACGTTACATCAGCTATGCTGGGCAATGCAATGGGATAAATTTATATACCGCCGGTGGCTTCCTGGCACCCACCCATGCTGTCGGTCCACACGGAGTTGTAACTGCATGTGTCCACTTCTAAAGAACCCCAGTCTGACTGGGGCATGCAGTGTGGGCCGAAGCCCACCTGCATTAAACATGACATTACCTCGGCTGTGATGGGCAATGCAATGGGATATATTTATGTACCGCCGGTGGCTTCCTGGCACCCACCCATGCTGTGGGTCCACAGGGACTTCACAATAGGGAGTTGTACCTGCCTGTGTCTATGAATTAAAAACCCCGGTCAGGTTGGGGCATGCAGTGTGGGCCGAAGCCCACCTGCATTTAATCTGACGTTAGCTCTGCTGTCCAGGGCACTGCAATGGGATACATTTATGTACAGCCGGTGGGTTCCAGGGAGCCACCCATGCTGTGGGTGCACACGGAATTCCCATTGTGGAGTTGTACCTGCCTGTGACTATTTATAAAAAACCGCGGTCTGACTGGGGCATGCAGACACCTTGACAGAATGAATAGTGTGTGGCACATAGGTTCCCCATTGCTATGCCACGTGTGCAGCTCCTGATGGAGGTGGCACAGGATTGGATTTCTCATTGCTTCTGTACAGCATTGTGGACTAATCGCCCCACCCCTTTTAAAGAGGGTCGCTGCCTAGCCGTGCCAACCCTCTGCAGTGTGTGCCTGCGGTTCCTCCTCATGACAGACGCACTTATAAATAGACATGAGGGTGGTGTGGCATGAGGGCAGCTGAAGGCTGCGCAGGGACACTTTGGTGTGCGCTGTGGACACTGGGTCGTGTGTGCGGGGGGGGGGGGGGGGGCAGCATGTAACCCAGGAGAAGTGGCAGCGGAGTGTCATGCAGGCAGTGATTGTGCTTTGTTGGAGGTAGTGTGGTGCTTAGCTAAGGTATGCATTGCTAATGAGGGCTTTTCAGATGTAAAAATTGTTGGGAGGGGGGGGGGGCACTCTTGCCGCTATTGTGGCTTAATAGTGGGATCTGGGAACTTGAGATGCACCCCAACATGTAGCCCCTCACCTGCCCTATCCGTTGTTGTGTCGTTCCCATCACTTTCTTGAATTGCCCAGATTTTCACAAATGGAAACCTTAGCGAGCATCGGCGATATACAAAAATGCTTGGGTCGCCCATTGACTTCAATGGGGTTCGTTACTCGAAACGAACCCTCGAGCATCGCGAAAATTTCGTCCCGAGTAACGAGCACCCGAGCATTTTGGTGCTCGCTCATCTCTAGTTCTAACAATAGTATAAAAATCTGTGGAGACAAGAGGCACCAGGCAGGGATGCCCATTGTCTCCACAGATTTTTATACTATTGTTAGAACCATTGGCTCAAACCCCTAGAGAAAACATTTTACTTAATCTTTATCTTTCTATTTATCTATTCTACTTAATCTTTATCTGCAGATGATATCATTAACAGATACCAAATCCTCATTGGACAATGCGTCGAAGGTTATCAAAGAGGTCATACAGATTTCATACTATAAAATAAACACACAACAATCCCAGATTCAGCCTCTGAATATCAGCAATAATCTATTAGACTATTTAAAAAACAAGCAGTCCTTTGACTGGCAACATGACAGTATAAAGTATCTGGGTATAACAATAACTACCTCACATAAAAATCTCTACCAATAAAACTTTGAACCTATGCTAAAGATGCCTCAGGAAGAGTATCAAAGACTATCTAATTGAAGTTATTGGGAAGCTGGGAAGAATAGCTGCTTTTAAAATGCTTTTGTTAGCAAAATTACTATATTTATTTTGCACTATTTCCATTGAGATACCTTGATGTTTCTTTAGAGCCATGAACCAGATACTATCATAGTTTGTTAGCGTAGAACATAAACCTTCTATGAAGGACAAATAGGCGGGAGAACTAGCCCTCCCAGAAATCTATGATTATTACCAGGCTCCACACGTCTCCCAATAGCTCCGTGGTGGAGGTCACAAAAGCACTGGGTTCATATATCCAATCTCTTGCTCAAACATGTCACCTGCACCTCAAGAACACTGCAAGAATTCACCCCTTTCTCACCATGGACACACTAAAAAAACGCTCACTGTTGCCCTCATCCACTCTCGGCTTGATTATTGCAGCTCGCTGCTAATCGGCTTCCCCTGCACCAGACTCTCCCCCCTCCAATCCATCCCGAATGCGGCAGCCAGGCTCATCTTCCTGTCAAGGCGCTACTCGGATGCCTCTACCCTGTGCCAGTTATGGCACTGGCTGCCCATCAAATATAGAATTCTATTCAAAATCGCTACCTTAATTCATAAAGCTCTTCATAGCACTGTGCCGCCTTACGTTGCTTTGCCATCCACCACCCAGTCCGTGCCCTCTGCTCCGCTAACAAAATCAGATTAAGCACCCCTCTAACTTAAACCTCTCATTCCCACCTCCAAGACTTCTCCAGAGCAGCAACAGTCCTCTGGAATGCGATACCCCAAACTATACAGGCAATCCCTGACTGACGCAATTTCAAACGTGCTCTAAAAACGCACCTCTTCAGGAAGGCATACCATATCTCCTAAACCAAATTCCTCTCTAGTCTTCCTGATAACACGCTCCCTGTCTTACTGACTGCAATCCCTGCTAGCCGCAATCAACCCCTTCAACCACCCCCTGCAGTTATATCGATTAAGCCATTATATGGCTCAAGTCTGACCATTGTCTGTGCTTAAAGCATCCCACACTCTCCACCTCGCCATACCATGCACATTTTCAGCCCTTTACCTTCTATATCACCCCATTATCTGTAGTATGTAACCTCGTTGGAGCAGGCCCCTCACACCTAATGTTTCCATCAATTACTTCATGTAACAGTGGTTTATGTATCTTAGTTTTTGTATCTGTTCTCCCCTGTTTTGTAAAGGCTGTGTAAGTTGTTGGCGCTATATAAATAAAGATTTTTATTATTATTATTATTATTATTATTATTATTACTTGCCTTTACCTCCCCACTGACTTATATAATTTTAGAGGCATGGAAAAAATTCCATGATGATCATGCAAAACCCCAGAGTGCCCTTCGAAAGGAATATATCTGCATAGATTTGCTTCAAAATGCCATCCCTTATCTCCCATTGTATTTCTACTCTTGCACAACTACTGCATAAAGATTCTCTTATGTCACATGAGCAGTTAAAATCTCAATATCCTTTGATTACAAGGAAACTTTATATATATTTACAAATACAACACTTGGGTGCCCACAAACATTCTCTGCTTTGTGGTAATTTAAATATATTCGAGATATTTAAGAAAGTGATCAAATGGTTAAAGCCTGTATACACTTTATTACATGACCATGCAAATTTCCAAAAACTATCCATTAAGAGAACGTGAGAGAGAGATAATCAAAGAATTTAGTGACAGAGTGGAAGTAAGCTTTTGACACATAAAGCACTCAAATGTAGCACGAATTACACTGCGATGGTATTATACGCCAGCTCGCCTGGCTCAAATGTACCCAAATTGTACAGCTGATTGTTGCAGGGGATGTGGCAACAGGGGAATGTTGTTACATTCATTGTGAGTAGTATACTGTATACAGCTCTCATCAACCGGGTGAAGTGACAGGTACCACACCTCTACCCTGACTTCTGACCCTTAGCCCACCCATTGATGTGACATCTGGCAACCTTCTAAAATCTAGGGGCCCCATCTGCATTCCAGACCTATTGCATATCAGGAGACACACTGAATACAGAATGTCTCATGATAATAAGCCTTTATTATATTTATAGCCTGATTTGATGTTATGTACCATTCAAGTCCCCTAATGAGTATAAGGTTAATATATAGAATGTATCCCCAGCCCTAATAAGGCTTTATGTATAGCCTGACACATTCAGTATTAAAATCACTGGAGCAGGAGGAACACCAGATGGTCAAATACAATTTGTCACTGTAGGGTTCGGAACTAAAATATAACTTTTATAAAATTTTTATAAAAAAGAACTTGAAAAACAAGTCTCGAGAAAGACACACACACAACTTAAAAGAAAATACTCCTTTGACAAGGTTCCCAGAATTATCGTATAAAACGGAATAGCAGTATTCCGGGAAAGAAAATTTAAAGCTATACAGCTTTAAAAGGAGTAGACCATAAATGGTTCAAACAATTAACGATTTGCTACAGAATTACGTAGTGTAGCTGTAGCCGTTTTGTTCAAAGGGTCACCCTAGCTAATACGTTCAGATGTTTTTCAGAACACCAACCACCAGCAAATCGTTAATTGTTTGAACCATTTATGGTCTACTCCTTTTAAAGCTGTATAGCTTTAAATTTTCTTTCCCGGAATACGGCTATTCCGTTCTATACGATAATTCTGGGAACCTTGTCAAAGGAGTATTTTCTTTTAAGTTGTGTGTGTGTCTTTCTCGAGACTTGTTTTTCAAGTTCTTTTCTATAAAAATTTAATAAAAGTTATATTTTAGTTCCGAACCCTACAGTGACAGACACATTCAGTATTATACAGATCACACAGTAAGTAAAATGCAAAGTTAAAAAAAAAAAAAGCACTGAATGTATAAACGATGTGTTATTAAAAAAAATGGTTTATAGAGTTATTACATAAATGAATACATAAACAGTATATTGTAAAAATTTAGATTATAGAATTATTACATAGATATATATAACAATGTATTAATGGTAAGAGATATATAGTTACATTTTACAATCATTTACAAACTAAACCACACAGGTTGAAGCAATAGTAGAGTCCACTTTTTAGGTAACAAGCTGTCCTGTGTTATTCCTGGAGATGTAGGGGTGAAAGTCCAGTTTTGTTTTGCGGGGTTTTGTTCTAACGTGTACAGAAGTGGTGTTCAAGTCTATTTTCAAAGCCTGGAGAATTTCTCTAGTGCCGTGCCAACCTGGAGGCTGAATTTTTTCGGTAGCACTATGGCTCTGTGTAGCATGACGGATCAATTCCGATATGTTTGGACACCAGTGCAGAAGTCTTTTGACTTAAAATTTAAGAGCCATCATGGCCTTTACCAAGTATTCAAGCTTCAAAGAATCTAGCTAATCACGAGTACAAGCATGTGCAACGATAGCAGTCGGAACATTAGCCTCCACTATAGCATGCATAAAAATTTGGACGCTATTTCTTTTGCACATAGAATTGAATAATCGAGTTGGGACCCATTAGCTTTTCCTATTTATGACATAATCAATGCTCGTGTCAAATTTCACGTTTCTATGACACCGGACAATGAGAAAATTACATTCCGTACGTAAAATTTGGATGCTAATTGTTTTGTGCATAGAATTGAATAATCACATTGGGACCCATTAGCTTTTCCTATTGATGACATAATCAATACTCCTGCCAAATTTTTTGTTTCTATGAAACCGGAAAGTGAGAAAATTACATTCCGTACGTAAAATTTGGACGCTAATTCTTTTGCGCATAGAATTGAATAATCACATTGGGACCCATTAGCTTTTCCTATTTATGACATAATCAATGCTGGTGCCAAATTTCAAGTTTCCATGACACCGGAAAGTGAGAAAATTACATTCCGTACGTAAAATTTGGACACTAATTCTTTTGCACATAGAATTGAATAATGGAGTTGGGACCCATTAGCTTTTCCTATTTATGACATAATCAATGCTCGTGCCAAATTTCACGTTTCTATGACACCGGAAAGTGAGAAAATTACATTCTGTACGTAAAATTTGGATGCTAATTCTTTTGTGCATAGAATTGAATAATCGCGTTGGGACCCATTAGCTTTTCCTATTTATGACATAATCAATGCTCGTGCCAAATTTCACGTTTCTATGACACCGGAAAGTGAGAAAATTACATTCCGTACGTAAAATTTGGATGCTAATTAGAGATGAGCGAGCGTACTCGGATAAGCACTACTCGCTCGAGTAATTGGCTTTATCCGAGTATTGCTGTGCTCGGGTCTAAAGATTCGGGTGCCGCTGCGGCTGACAGGTGAGTCGCAGCGGCGAGCAGGGGAGAGCGGGCGGGAGAGAAGGAGAGAAAGATCTTACCTGCGTTCCTCCCCGCTCTCCCCTGCAGCTCCCCGCTCCGTGCCGGCACCTGAATCTTTAGACCCGAGCACAGCGATACTTGGATAAAGCCAATTACTCGAGCGAGTAGTGCTTATTCGAGTACGCTCGCTCATCTCTAACGCTAATTCTTTTTTTTTTTTTTAAACAACTTTTATTAAGATCTTTCATAATAATTTCTAAATTTACATTGCATAAAGGCACGGAAAATAAAGGACAAACATTTCTTCTAACATACAGCATACATCTGTAGGATCAAATCAGCTTCCTCCATGCACTGGACCCAGGTCTCCACGGTCCCAATCAACCCCCCCCCCCCCCCCGTCCTCCATCAGGTGGACGAGAAAGTCTGTAAGGGAGAAGACCAGGAACCGTGCGTGCGAACAAACAGACACTGGGGTTGCTCCCCTTCCAACATGGGTGAAGCACCTGTCAGTGCCCTTAAAGGAGGGCCCTAACAAATTGCCGGTCAGTGTATGCTGCTTAATTAACAAAATCAATACAGCAGTACAGATAACATAACTTCTTCAAGAAAGAGGTAATAATAATAAGGGGTGAGGGGTAAGGAGACGTAAGTAAAATAAAGCAAAGGAAGAAGAAGAAGAAGAGGGGGGGCGGGGGTCGCTGGGTTTCGGGAGTGGGAAGGGAGGGGATGGAGGGAGGATTCTCTGTATTAAATTTCCCTAGGAACAGTTTCTCTCTTACCCCATTTAAAAAATGCCTTGCCCACTTGGAGCAGTATGCGCCTTTGTTCAACGTTCGAGGTCCAGTCCATCGTCTGTGCCCCTGGGAGTCTGTAAAAGGAAAAGTCGCTGCTCTTGGGCTGGGGGAGGGGGGGGGGGGTTCCCAACACCCTCTTTATATCAGAGTGTTGAGTGCATTTATTACTGATTCTTCTTACGTAAATCTCTCCAGGGATACCAGGTCAAAATGAAGTCCTCATGGGAACCCCTCACCCAACTCGTCAATTCCTCCAGATTGCAAATCAGATCAGCTTTTTCTCTCCATTGGGTTAGAGAGGGCGGGGCTTGTTGTAGCCAGTTCATGGGGATAAGAGCTTTGGCGGTGTCTATCAGATAGGCTATTAGTTTGGTCTTGTAAGGATGGAAGTTTGTGAACGGTTTCCATAGGAAGACCATGTCCGGCGAGATTGAAAGATCGGGGGAGAGTGCTCTCAGATCCCGCTCCACTTCCCTCCAAAATGTCTTGATGCCCGGGCATTCCCACCAGATGTGTAGATAAGATCCAACTGCGGCATCGCATCTCCAGCATCTGTCATGGGAAGCTAATTTGTAATTGTGAAGCCACTGAGGAGTTTTGTACCATCTAACTAGTAATTTGTAGTGGCTTTCTTGCATGAGAACACATGGTGATAAGCCATACGCCAGCTTCAGGATTAGTTTGGTATCAGCCGTTGATAGTGAGATCTTCAATTCTTTTTCCCAGGAGATTAGAAAGTTGGGTTTAGCGAATAAGGGGAGAGTTATAAAGCACTTCCGAATATTAGAAATTTTTCTGGAGTTCAAGCTATTTGTTTCTAAAGTGTTTTCAAAATTTGTCTTAGGTCTGGTGGACGCATATTTGTTTAGGAAGACACTGAGGATTTTTTTGGCGTGTGCCAGTTGTAGGAAGGAGAGGGTATTATTAGTGGCAATTGTGCTCAAGATGTCGCCTGGGGTCCTATGGGCTAAGTTCTGAATATCCCCCACCCTGCTTCCTCTAAACTGCTTCCAGATGTTCAAGGAGCCAGGATCCGGGCGAAGCTCCAGCAGTCTATATAAACTTCGGATTGAAGTCAGTGGAGATGGGGTTGGGGCTAATGACTCTTTGAGTTTGTCCCAGGTTTCACATGGGCCCCTAAGTAGGGGATTGAAACATTTCGCTCTATACTGGTTCCTAGCCGGGAACCACAGGTCCTCCAGAAGAAAGTCGCCATATGAGGCTCTCGCGAGCTCTTGTAACAGCGGGTCCCTGGATGGATGCATTAGATCCATCCAATAACCAAGTTGGATGGCTTGGTAGTAGTCCCAGACGCTTGGCAGGTCCATCCCCACCTCCGACCTCCTCCTCGTCATTAAACTATACGCAAGTCTAGGCCTCTTCTGTCTCCATACAAAACCCGTGAAGAGAGTACGGAGCGATTTGAAGTAGGACAGTGGGAGGTGAATAGGGACCATGCGTAATTTATAAAGGACTAGGGGCAGGACATATGCTTTCAAAATGTTTTTCCTCCCAAACCACGAAAGACATGGGACATCGTATGAGTGTAGAAGGTTTTTGATAGAAGATATTAGGGGTAGGAAATTTTGGTTAAATAGGTCTTCCGTCCTTTTAGTGAGTTTCACTCCTAGATAGTCTACCACCATCTCGGACCAGGCAAAGGGTGAACTGGATCTCCATGGCGTGGATTTAGTGAAGTTCACCTTGAAATTTGAGAGGAGACCGAAGTCTCGTAATAGTGTAGTTAATCTGGGTAGACTCCTTTCCGGCTGGGTAATCACAAACATTATGTCGTCCGCAAATGCAGCCGCTGATAATGTATGTGAGTGGACGGTTAGACCCTTAATAATCGGGTCTTGTCTTACCCATTGGAGAAGGGGCTCCATGCTGAGGATGAAAAGTGTAGGGGATAACGGACAGCCCTGTCTCGTCCTATTTTGAATATCAAACGGGGGAGACAGGGAGTCATTAATTTTTAGCCTAGCATGAGGTTTGGAGTAGAGGGAGAATATAGCTGTAATGAGTGCCTGGGGGAAGTTAAATCTGAGAAGAACCCTTTCCATGAAGATCCAGTCCACCCTATCAAAGGCCTTCTCAGCATCTGTGCTGACGAAGGCTGTTGGGATTTTTCGTACTTGGGCATATTTGGTGGCATGGAGTAATCTAAGACAGTTCTCTCTACCCTCCCTGCCCCTAACAAAACCTGCCTGCTCTGGATCTATAAGGGTGGGGATATATACACTCATTCTCCTGGCCAAGAGTTTCGCCCATATTTTAACATCCTGATTGATGAGTGATATTGGTCTATAGCTACTACATTGTTCAGGATCTTTATTTTCTTTCTGGATGAGGGTAATATGGGCTTCTTGGGCCTGTTTAAGGAGGTCAGCGCCATTTAGTAAGGCGTTAAATGTTTCTGTTAAGCGGGGGATCAGCTGGGTCCTGAAGGTTTTATAATAGGTTAGTGTTAGGCCATCAGGCTCTGGACTTTTACCCTGCGGGAAGGAGTCTAGGGTCTCCGCTACCTCTTTTTGTGTGATCGGAGTCAATAGTGTAGACGCCTCTGTTGAGTCTAGTTTAGGGAGACTGAGAGAGTTCAGGAACGCATCTATTCTGTCTTGAGCATGCTGTCGGGGAGGGAGGTCTCCCGACTCCTTTAAGTTATATAATTGGGAGTAGAATAGATGAAACTCCTTGGCTATCTCCGGGGTGGACGAGACTACACCTCCCGTCTTCGTTTTTATTGAGAGGATCGCATTTCTGGTCTTAACTTTCTTTAAAAGTGAGGTCATGAGTTTGCTTCCTCGGTTACCGTGGGCATAGGTCACCTGTTTTAGGTGCATGTGTTTCTTATTAAATTTATCTGAAAGAAAACAACGTAGTTGATGTCTCCTGGAGGCCAGTTCTTCTAAATTACTTTTGGTTTGAGAGAGCTTAGCTGCGTATACTAGTTTAGCTATTTGGGTTAAGTGGTTATCAATTTCTTTTTTATTTTGTTTCTTTACCCTTGAGCCGAGGGCTATCAGTAGACCTCTTACAAAGGCCTTGTGTGTCTCCCAAACCGTAGGCATTGCTATGTTCCCATCGGCGTTATTCTTGAAGAAGTTCTCGAGAAGTTCCCCTATGCTGCATCTTTCCTCAGGGGCGTCTAACAGAGAATCGTTTAGGCGCCATCTCCACTCACTGGGAGCTGGCTGGGGAAGGCAGATGTCTATGTGAATAGAAGCGTGGTCCGAGACAGTGATATGGTCCACACTAGCTTTTTCCAAGCAAGATATGAGGCCGGAGGATATGTGGAGATAGTCAAGTCTTTGGAAGGACGAATGCACATGGGAGAAATAGGAAAAGTCTTTGGTAGAGGGGTGTAGATAGCGCCAAGCGTCCAGGACCTCTAGTTCCCATAAGGCGCGGCCCAATCTCCTCAGTTTCACCTGGGAGATCTGGGATCACCCCACAGAAGAGTCTAGCAGTGGGTTCAGCGTGACATTCAGGTCCCCCCCCAGGGTAATGTATCCTGCGGCAAACTGTTTCAGGTTTTCTAGCTGTTTGATTAGCCATGGTATTTGCTCTGAATTGGGTGCGTAAAGGTTGGCAAGCGTTAGTCTTGTATTATTAATTGAGCCCCTAAGGAAAAGTACTCTACCCTCTTCATCCTGGTATTGTGTGTCTAATTTAAATGGGATCGATTTATGGAAACCTATAGCTACCCCTTTGGAGGCTGAGCTTAGGTGTGAATTGTAGAAATATTGCGAAAAACCCAGTCCCTGTAAGGGAAAGTGTTTGTCATTTTTGAAATGTGTCTCCTGGATCATCAGTATTTTGGTTTTGCATTTTTTGAGGAGATAAGCGACGTTGTGTCTCTTACCCGAGGAGTTTAGACCTCGAACGTTGAACGATGTAATTCGCATTGAAGTCATCACGTGGGCTGGAGACTGATCCTGTGGAATCAAGCGAGAGGAGAGAGAGAGTGAGACCTATAGCTTTCAAGGGAATAGGAGGCCCCCCTTTGACTTTCCAAATTTTATGTTGTAAGCTTTCGTGAAGGAGGAGATGAGGGAAAATAGGGTGTGAAAGAGAGGGTGAAGGAAATGCAAGTAAAGAGTAAGGTTGAGGTTAAGATCGTGCAAGTGCGTAGGAGACGCGGAAGAGTCGTCTGAAGGGTCACAGCCCGCTCGGCCCCGCCACAAGAGGGGGGAATACGAGTAGTGATCAGCAGGATCCCTTGTGACCTTTCAGAGGAATAGAAGACAGATAGGTTCAGTAGACAATAAGCAGGAAAATTTGGTTGGGCCAGGCCAATAAGGTCAGGCCCCATCGCAAGAAAATTATGCGAATGTTATAGATAATTTAAATAACTTGCCAACTCAAAAGAAAGACATTCAAAACTGGTTAATACAACTGAAGGAGTTTCAGTTTAACTGTTGAGGATGGATATTGATTGCTCGCATCTTCAGGTGTCATCGTGAGCTGATTCTTCTCCGTTTTTCTTTTTTTTCCCTCTGGGCGATTTGGCGTTCCATGAGGATCGATCAGCTACTGCGGAAGGCAATGTGGGCAGAGAAAAGGGTTCTGGGATTGGGAGCCAGTTAGGGATATCAATAGGCTCGATTTCCAAAAGATCCCAGCATTTTTGTAAGTCTTCCGGAGTACGAATGGTGATTCGCCGGCCTCTCAGGTTTACACCTAGGCCGAATGGGAAGAGCCAGGAGTACTTGATATCTTTAGCTCGCAGCGCTACGAGCAAGGGTCTCATTAAGCGACGTTTGGAAAGGGTTGTCGGGGCGAGATCTTGAAAGAGAGATATGGGTGCCCCTTCATATTGTAGGTCTTTGTTGTTTCTTGACACTGCCAGGATTGCTTGGGCATCCGAAAACGCTAGAAGCTTGCAGATTACGTCTCTAGGCGGTTCAGACCCGGAGGGTGGAGGTCTGAGAGATCTGTGAATGCGCTCGATGGCCACAAGGGCAGCTCTGTCCTGTCCAAGGAGGCAAGTGAATAATTCTGCCGCAATTTTGGGTAGGGTCTCTGCGGCCCATATTTAGGGGAGGCCTTTAATTCTTATGTTATTTCGCCTGTTGCGATTTTCAAGATCTTCTTGCATGGTCAAGACATGGTTTAGCTGGTGATGGTGTTCTTTGACCACCTGAGCTAATTCTGTTGAGTGTATAAGATTGGACGAGGAGGATTCGAGACCGTCAATCCTTCTTCCCATTGACTTTATTTCTTCCTTGATCTCTGAGAGGTCTGAGACAATCGGACGTAATGCCTTAGTGATCAAATCCCTCATAAAACTTTTTGAGACTTGTTCATTCCCTTCCCCTTCTGACGAGACTTCCTCATCTCTTTCATGGTCTGGGGGCACAGGAGCTGTTAGATTCAAGGATTTCTTGCTAGAGTGGTGAGGAGATCTAGACACCCTTTCTTTGAGGAATTTTTGCATATCGGATTGACCCTTCACTGGTCGAGGTGCGTTCAGGGTATCGGCACTTCTATCTCTGGTATTTTTCCCCATGATGCGTAAGAGTTGGCTAGCGATCTCAATTCTGCGATGAGGCCCGTTCCCCGGTGCGTACTCTCAGTTGGCCATTAGGTGCCTGAGGCACTATACCTGACTGAAATGTGGGCACTAGTGTGAAGTGGGCTCTTTCCTTTGTCAGCCGTATATCAGTGGCTTACAGATGTTGTGCCGGGGCGCAACTGCGGGTGCATTAGGGACGCCCAGGGCGAGTAGTGGACAGGACAGTTCGTGGGGACTCCGTAGAGGGAGCCCACTAGAAAAATTCAGGCGATGCCTGTGAAGAGGTCACTAGGGAGTCCAGTGGTTAGTAATGATTATGCTCCCGTAATTCCCCTATATGAGTGCTGTTATATTGCAGTAGTGGTGGGGGGGGGGGGGGAGTGTGAACGGAAGATTGCTCCTCTTGTGATATAGTGACTGAGTTCTGGTCCGCTTCTGCTTGAGGGAGCCTTGAGAGGCTGCGGCAGAGGATCTCAGTTGGGGTGCAGGCAGGTGGACCTAGAGCTCCAGAGGTGGCTGGAGAGCCAGAAAGTCCAACGGGCGCCGTGGCCTGGGCCCGCTGAGGAGAAATTCAGGCCAGGCCTGTAAATATGCAGGTTAGAGGGCTGTTGGTGTGGCCACGTTGCGGTCCTTGTGTTTGTCTTCTCCACTTTGTATTGGGGATTGAAATGATGTAAGCATGGGCCACTGAGTTCTCCTCTCAGAGCAGTAGTCCTTGGGCCCAGTGGTGTAGTTGGTGCTGAAAAGTACTGGTGGGTAGTGGTGGGGGGGCAGGTGGGGCAGCAGTCCCTCCTGGGAGAAAGTGGAGTTTATTACTCAGGGAGGGGGGGGTTTGGAGCAGGCAGATTGTGTGCCTGATTGTGTGACAGCAGTGTCTGTATGCAGGAGGCTCAGATTTTTACTGATTGAGCGGTTCTTTGTATAAGCAGGGCTGCCTGGCCTTTCTCTAGGTGAGTTATGTGGTCCCTCTTCCCTCCTCCTTAATCTCCGGCCTCTGCTGTAATCGCCGCTGCCGCGCTGCCCCACACTGGTCTGTGCCTGTCCCCCCTCTGTTCCAACCTCAGTCCGGGGTGTCCTTTGGCTGGGGCTGAACGGATCTCGCCTGCTGTGCGCTGTTTATGTGCCGGCTTGCCGCGCGCTTCCGTCTGGCGCGAAAATTGAGGCCCCTGCTTCCCTTGCGGCACTAGGCCCCGGTGGTCCTCCGCGGTCTGGAGAGGTCCGGAGCGTGTCTTTTTGTTCCCCGGCCCACAGAGAAGCTAACGCTGTTGCTGAGCGGTGTCTACAGATGTCAGGGGTGCCGAAAAGACGGTTATCCCGGCTCTGTCGCAGGAGCGAGGTCTCCTTGCTTCCGCTCCCTCTGCTGGCTAGGCCACGCCCCCGGACGCTAATTCTTTTGCGCATAGAATTGAATAATCGAGTTGGGACTAGAGATGAGCGAGCACCAAAATGCTCGGGTGCTCGTTGCTCGAGTCAAACTTTCCGCGATGCTCAAGGGTTCGTTTCGAGTAACGAACCCCATTGAACTCAATGGGCGACTCGAGCATTTTTGTATATCGCCGATGCTCTGTAAGGTTTTCATTGGTGAAAATCTGCAAAACCCAAGAAAGTGCTGGAAACGACACAGAAACGGATAGGGCAGGCGATGGGCAACATGCTGGGCTGCATTTCAGGTTCCCAGATCCCACTATTCAGCCACAATAGCGGCAAGAGTGCCCCCCCCCCCTAACAATTTTTACTTTGGACAAACCCTCATTAGTAAGCCACACCATAGCTAAGCACCACACTACCTCCAACAAAGCACAAGCACTGCCTGCGGGACACACCCCTGCCTCTTCTCCTGGGTTACATGCTGCCCAACCCCCCCCCGCACGACCCAGTGTCCACAGCGCACACCAAAGTGTCCCTGCGCAGCCTTCAGCTGCCCTCACACCACACGCTGGCCTCATAGCCACACCACCCTCATGTCTATTTATTAGAGATGAGCGAGCGTACTCGTCCGAGCTTGATACTCGTTCGAGTATTAGGGTGTTCGAGATGCTCGTTACTCGAGACGAGCACCACACGGTGTTCGAGTCAATTACATTTCCTTCCCTGAGAAATTTGCGCGCTTTTCTGGCCAATAGAAACACAGGGAAGGCATTACAACTTCCTCCTGTGACATTCCAGCCCTATCCCATCCCCCTGCAGTGAGTGGCTGGGGAGATCAGATGACACCCGAGTATTAAAATCTGGCCGGCACGCGGCTCGCCACAGATGCACGCTGACAAAGATCAGGGAAATTGCTGTCTTGCTGTAGCTGCTATAGGGAGAGTGTTAGGTGTTATTTTAGTCTTCAAGAACCCCAACGGTCCTTCTTAGGGCCACATCTGACCGTGTGCAGTACTGTTGAGGCTGCTTTTGGCAGTGTTGCACAATTTTTTTTTTTTTGTATATCGGGCGTGCAGACCATAGTGTCCTCAGTCTGCAGTCATTTTACAGAGTATAGGGGCAGTACTGGTGAGGCAGGGAAAGAGGTATACTGGCTATATAGGCAGTGGGCTTTTTCCCAAAAAGTGGAAAAAAATACTATATTTGGCCTGCCTGTGACTGTCTTCAGTTAACTGTGTGTCTGCTGGGGGCAGTAGTCGCTGATTAATACCCAGCCTTGCGCATAATTGTTTCCTGGCTGCACTGGCCTTTCAGTAACCACAGGCATCCTCCAACAGGGAAATCCAAATACAGCGTATATCAGAGGCAGTGGGCTTTTTCCCAAAAAGTGGAAAAAAATACTATATTTGGCCTGCCTGTGACTGTCTTCAGTTAACTGCGTGTCTGCTGGGGGTTGTAGTCGCTGATTAATACCCAGCCTTGCACATAATTGTTTCCAGGCTGCACTGGCCTTTCAGTAACCACAGTCATCCTCCAACAGGAAAATCCAAATACAGCGTATATCAGAGGCAGTAGGCTTTTTCCCAAAAAGTGGAAAAAAATACTATATTTGGCCTGGCAGTGACCGTCTTCAGTTTACGGCGTGTGTGCTGGGGGTAATAGTCGCTGATTAATACCCAGCCTTGCGCATAATTGTTTCCTGGCTCTGCTGTGTCCGTTACATGATCGCCGTCATCCCGCCAGAGGGAAAGAGTATACATATATACGCTGCATACGGTGTCTGTCTGGTTTTTCACCTCACCATATTAAAAAATTGAAGCAAAATACTTAAGGCCTACCACTGGCCTTTGGCCACTTGACTGGTTCTGCCCTGTGAATTCCAGTAGCTCAGTCATACGCACCTAGGTCTGACTACAGGCTTGCGCATGATTGTTTCCTGGCTCTGCTGTGCGTTCCGTAAGAGAAGTCAGCCTCCAACCACAGGCCAATAAGCAGCACATTTAATTACAGCGTTCTGTTTCTACTCTACTCGTAATACACCATGCTGAGGGGTAGGGTTAGGCCTAGAGGACGTGGAAGGGGGCGAGGACTCGGAGGCCCAAGTCAGGGTGTGGGCACAGGCCGAGCTCCTGGTCCAGGTGTATCGCAGCCGCCTGCTGCGGGATTAGGAGAGAGGCAAGTTTCTGGGGTCCCCAGATTCATCTCACAATTAATGGGTCCACGCGGTACACCTTTATTAGAAACTGAGCAGTGTGAGCAGGTCCTGTCGTGGATGGCAGAAAGTGTATCCAGCAATCTATCGACCACCCAGTCTTCTACGCTGTCCACAGCTGCAACTCTGAATCCTCTGGCTGCTGCTCCTCCTTCCTCCCAGCCTCCTCACTCCATGAAAATGACACATTCTGAGGAGCAGGCAGACTCCCAGGAACTGTTCCCAGGCCCCTGCCGAGATTGGGCAGCAATGGTTCCTCTCCCACCGGAGGAGTTTGTCGTGACCGATGCCCAACCTTTGGAAAGTTCCCGGGGTCCGGGGGATGAGGCTGGGGACTTCCGGCAACTGTCTCAAGAGCTTTCAGTGGGTGAGGAGGACGATGACGATGAGACACAGTAGTAGTAATTTCAGTAAGTCCGAGGGAGGAGTGCACAGAGGATTCGGAGGAAGAGCAGCTGGACGATGAGGTGACTGACCCCACTTGGTTTGCTAAGCCTACTGAGGACAGGTCTTCAGAGGGGGAGGCAAGTGCAGCAGCAGGGCAGGTTGGTCAAAGGTGCTCAAAGGTGTGGCAGTTTTTCTCTGAGAGTGCAGACGACCGACGAACTGTGGTGTGCAAGGTTTGTCGCGCCAAGATCAGCCGGGGAGCCACCACCACCAGCCTCACCACCACCAGCATGCGCAGGCATATGATGGCCAAGCACCCCACAAGGTGGGGCGAAGGCCGTTCACCACCTCCGGTTTGCACCACTGCCTCTCCCCCTGTGCCCCAACCTGCCACTGAGATCCAACCCCCTTCTCAGGACACAGGCACGACCGTCTCCCGGCCTACACCCACACGCTCACCTCCGCTGTCTTCGGCCCCATCCAGCAATGTCTCTCAGCGCAGCGTCCAGCCGTCGCTAGCGCAACTGTTTGAGCGCAAGCGCAAGTACGCCGCCATGCACCCGCACGCTCAAGCGTGACACGTGCACATAGCCAAATTGATCAGCCTGGAGATGCTGCCGTATAGGCTTGTGGAAACGGAGGCTTTCAAAGGTATGATGGCGGCGGCCCCGCGCTACTCAGTTCCCAGTCGCCACTACTTTTCCCGATGTGCCGTCTCAGGCCTGCACGACCACGTCTCCCGCAACATTGTACGCGCCCTCACCAACGCGGTTACTGGCAAGGTCCACTTAACAACGGACACGTGGACAAGCACAGGCGGACAGGGCCACTATATCTACCTGACGGCACATTGGGTGAATTTAGTGGAGGCTGGGACAGAGTCAGAGCCTGGGACCGCTCAAGTCCTACCCACCCCCAGAATTGCGGGCCCCAGCTCGGTGCTGGTTTCTGCGGTATGCTTCCTCCACTAAACCACCCTCCTCCTCCTCCTACACAACCTCTGTCTCGCAATCAAGATGTGTCAGCAGCAGCACGTCGCCAGCAGTCGGTGTCGCGCGGCGTGGCAGCACAGCGGTGGGCAAGAGTCAGCAGGCCGTGCTGAAACTACTCAGCTTAGGAGAGAAGAGGCACACAGCCCACGTACTGCTGCAGGGTCTAACAGAGCAGACCGACTGCTGGCTTTCACCGCTGAGCCTCCAACCAGGCATGGTCGTGTGTGACAACGGCCGTTACCTGGTGGCGGCTCTGCAGCTCGGCAGCCTCATGCACGTGCCATGCCTGGCCCACGTCTTTAAATTTGGTGATTCAACGGTTTCTGAAAAGCTATCCATGCTTGTCAAACCTGTTCGGAAAAGGTGCGCCGGCTCAGCGCACATTTCCGCAAGTCCAACACGGACGCTGCCACCCTGCGGACCCTGCAACATTGGTTTAATCTGCCAGTGCACCGACTGCTGTGCGACGTGCCCACACAGTGGAACTCTACGCTCCACATGTTGGCCAGGCTCTGTGAGCAGCGTAGAGCTATAGTGGAATATCAACTCCAACATGGGCGGCATAGTGGGAGTCAGCCTCCTCAATTCTTTACAGTAGAGTGGGCCTGGTTGGCAGACATCTGCCAGGTCCTTGGAAACTTTGAGGAGTCTACCCAGATGGTGAGCGGCGATGCTGCAATCATTAGCATCACCATTCCTCTGCTATGCCTCTTGAGAAGTTCCCTGCAAAGCATAAAGGCAGACGCTTTGCGCTCGGAAACGGAGGCAGGGGAAGACAGTATGTCGCTGGATAGTCAGAGCACCCTCATGTCTATATCTCAGCGTGTTTTGGAGGAGGAGGAGGAGGGGGAGGAGCATGAGGAGGAGGGGGAAGAGACAGCTTGGCCCACTGCTGAGGGTACCCATGCTGCTTGCCTCTCATCCTTTCATCGTGTATGGCCTGAGGAGGAGGAGGATCCTGAAAGTGATCGTCCTAGTGAGGACAGCCATGTGTTGCGTACAGGTACCCTGGCACACATGGCGGACTTCATGTTAGGATGCCTTTCTCGTTACCCTCGCGTTACACGCATTCTGGCCACTACGGATTACTGGGTGTACACACTGCTCGACCCACGGTATAAGGAGAACCTTTCCACTCTCATACCCGAAGAGGAAAGGGGTTCAAGAGTGATGCTATACCACAGGACCGTGGTGGACAAACTGATGGTAAAATTCCCATCCGACAGCGCTAGTGGCAGAAGGCGCAGTTCCGAGGGCCAGGTAGCAGGGGAGGCGCGGAGATCAGGCAGCATGTACAGCACAGGGGAACACTCTCCAAGGCCTTTGCCAGCTTTATGGCTCCCCAGCAAGACTGTGTCACCGCTCCCCAGTCTAGGCTGAGTCGGCGGGAGCACTGTAAAAGGATGGTGAGGGAGTACGTAGCCGATCGCACGACCATCCTCCGTGATGCCTCTGCTCCGTACAACTACTGGGTGTCGAAGTTGGACACGTGGCCTGAACTCGCGCTGTATGCCCTGGAGGTGCTTGCTTGCCCGGTGGCTAGTGTTTTGTCAGAGAGGGTGTTTAGTGCGGCTGGGGGAAATCATCACGGATAAGCGTACCCGTCTGTCAACTGGCAGTACCGACAGGCTAACACTCATAAAGATGAACAAAGCCTGGATTTCCCCAAACTTCTCTTCTCCACCAGCGGACAGCAGCGGTACCTAAACAATACGTAAGCTGCACCCGCGGATGGAAGCATCGTTCTCTATCACCATCAAAAACGGGGACCTTTTAGCTTCATCAATCTGTGTATTATATTCATCCTCATGCTCCTCCTCCTGAAACCTCACGTAATCACGCCGAACGGGCAATTTTTCTTAGACCCACAAGGCTCAGTCATATTACTTTTGTAAACAATGTTTATACGTTTCAATTCTCATTAAAGCGTTGAAACTTGCCCCTGAACCATATATTTATGTACCGCCGGTGGCTTCCTGGGTCGCACCCATGCTGTCGGTCCACACGGAGTTGTAACTGCATGTGTCTACTTATAAAGAGCCCCAGTCTGACTGGGGCATGCAATGTGGGCCGAAGCCCACCTGCATTAAATCTGACATTACCTCAGCTGTGCTGGGCACTGCAATGGGATATATTTATGTACCGCCGGTGGGTTCCAGGGAGCCACCCATGCTGTGGGTGCACACAGAATTCCCATTGCGGAGTTGTACCCGCCTGTGACTATTTATAAAAAAACCCGGTCTGACTGGGGTGGGCCGAAGCCCACCTGTATTTAATCTGACGTTAGCTCTACTATCCGGGGCACTGCATTGGGACAAACTACAGGAACAATACAGCGCTAATGAGACGTGCACAGCTACGCTAGCATAGGAGTCCGCTGTAGGCCCGCGATTGCTGAGGGTTTGTGCAGAGGCCTATGTCCTTGGTGCAGTGAAAGTCTGCTTCCTGCCTACAATTACTGAAGCTGTGGGCTGAGGCCTATGTCGTGGGCGCGGTGCAAGTCTGCCATGTTTGGCTGCTCAGATCAATTTTTGTTCATGTCTTGGGATTCCTAGGACCCCCCTATGCTGTTGGAGCAAACTTAGTTCCCATCGCGGTGTTTGACCTGTCTGGCACAAAGACACTGACTGACTTGGGTAGAGGGCAGAGCGCTGACGGCTTTCCCCTTGCAGTGTGGATTGAGCTATGCGACACCTTGACAGAATGAATACTGTGTGGCACATGGATTCCCCAATGCTATGCCCACGTTTGCAGCTCCTGACGGAGGTGGCACAGGATTGGAGTTCTCATTGCTTCTGTACAGCATTGTGGGCTATTGCCCCGCCCCTTCTAAAGAGGGTCGCTGCCTGGCCCTGCCAACCCTCTGCAGTGTGTGCCTCCTCATGACAGGCGCACTTATAAATAGAAGAGATAAGCGAGCACCAAAATGCTCGGGTGCTCGTTACTCGAGTCGAACTTCCAGCGATGCTCGAGGGTTCGTTTTCAGTAACGAACCCCATTGAAGTCAATGGGCGACTCGAGCATTTTTGTATATCGCCGATGTTCGCTAAGGTTTTCATTTGCGAAAATCTGGGAATTTCAAGAAAGTGATGGGAACGACACAGAAACGGATAGGGCAGGCGAGGGGCTACATGTTGGGCTGCATCTCAAGTTCCCAGGTCCCACTATTAAGCCACAATAGCGACAACAGTGGGCCCCCCCCCCAACAATTTTTACTTCTGAAAAACCCTCATTAGCAAGGCATACCTTAGCTAAACACCACACTACCTCCAACAAAGCACAATCACTGCCTGCATGACACTCCGCTGCCACTTCTGGGTTACATGCTGCCCAACCCCCCCGCACGACCCAGTGTCCACAGCGCACACCAAAGTGTCCCTGCACAGCCTTCAGCTGCCCTCATGCCACACGCTGGCCTCATACCACACCACCCTCATGTCTATTTATAAGTGCGTCTGCCATGAGGAGGAACCGGAGGCACACACTGCAGAGGGTTGGCAGGGCAAGGCAGCGACCCTCTTTAAAAGGGGCGGGGCGATAGCCCACAATGCTGTACAGAAGTAATGAGAACTCCAATCCTGTGCCACCTCCGTCAGGAGCTGCAAACGTGGGCATAGCAATGGGGAATCCATGTGCCACACAGTATTCATTCTGTCAAGGTGTCGCATAGCTCAATCCACACTGCAAGGGGAAAGCCGTCAGCGCTCTGCCCCCTACCCAAGTCAGTCAGTGCCTTTGTGCCAGACAGGTCAAACACCGCGATGGGAACTAAGTTTGCACCAACAGCATAGGTGGGTCCTAGGAAACCCAAGACATGAACAAAAAATTGATCTGAGCGGCCAAACATTGCAGACTTGCACCGCGCCCACGGCATAGGCCCCGGCCCACAGATTCAGAAATCCTAGGCTGGAAGCGGACTTTCACTGCACCCAGGACATAGGCATCTGCACAAACCCTCAGCAATCGCGTGCCTACAGCGGGCTCCAATGCTAGCATAGCTGTGCATATCTCATTAGCGCTGTATTGCTCCTGTAGTTTGTCCCAATGCATTGCCCCGGATAGTAGAGCTAACGTCAGATTAAATACAGGTGGGCTTCGGCCCACACTGCATGTCCCAGTCAGACTGGGGTTCTTTATAAGTAGACACAGGCAGGTACAACTCCGTGTGGACCGACAGCATGGGTGGGTCCCAGGAAGCCACCGGCATTACATAAATAAATCCCATTGCATTGCCCAGCACGGCTGAGGTAATGTCAGATTAAACGCAGGTGGGCTTCGGCCCACACTGCATGCCCCAGTCAAACTGGGTTTTTGTTATAAGTAGACATAGGCAGGTACAACTCCCTAATGTGAAGTCCGTGTGGACCCAAAGCATGGGTGGCTCCCTGGAACCTACCGGCGGTACATAAACAAATCCCATTGCAGTGCCCAGCACAGCTGAGGTAACGTCAGATTAAATGCAGGTGGGCTTCGGCCCACACTGCATGCCCCAGTCTGACCGGGGTTTTTAATACATAGACACTGGCAGGTACAAATCCATAATGTGAAGTCCCTGTGGACCCACAGCATGGGTGGCTCCCTGGAACCCATCGGCGGTACATAAATGTATCCCATTGCAGTGCCCTGCTCAGCAGAGCTAACGTCAGATACAATACAGGTGGGCTTCGGCCCACACTGCATGCCCCAGTCAGACTGGGGTTCTTTATAAGTAGACACATGCAGTTACAACTCTGTGTGGATCGACAGCATGGGTGGGTCCCAGGAAGCCACCGGCTGTACATAAATATATCCCATTGCAGTGCCCTGGACAGCAAAGCTAACGTCAGATTACATGCAGGTGGGATTCGGCCAAGAATGTTTTCATAGTTGGAGGAGGAGGACGGGAAAGTTTTTGAGGCAGTACGTGTCCTGTCCCCGTGTCTGTGGTTATATGCACCTTCCCAGTGACCGCATCACTGAAAAGTTGTCGCGCCTGTGGAACGTAGTAGCGTGGCCTCGCCACCATCATGTCTTTGGGAAGCCTCCGTTTTCACAACCCTGTAACATTGCAGTAGCAGCAGTATAGGCAGAGCCGAGAATTAGTAACATTTCAACGGTAAGAGTATGCACAAACCCCTGTAACATTTCATTGGCAGCAGTGAGGACAGACCCCACTAACATTTCATTTGCAGCAGTATACACAGACCCCAGTAACATTTCAGTAGTATCAGTATAGACAGACCCCAGTAACAGTAACGTAGAAGCAGTATGGGCAAAGCAGCAGATTCACATTTCCCTGGCAGCAGTGTAGCAGAGCATAGTATTGGTAAGATTTCAGTAGTAGGAGTATAGTCAGGCCCCAGCAACAGTAACATAGAAGCAGTAGAGACAAAGCAGCAGATTCACATTTCCCTGGCAGCAGTGTAGCAGAGCATAGTATTGGTAAGATTTCAGTAGTAGGAGTATAGTCAGGCCCCAGCAACAGCAACGTAGAAGCAGTAGGGACAAAGCAGCAGATTCACATTTCCCTGGCAGCAGTGTAGGGAGAGCGTAGTATTGGTAAGATTGCAGTAGTAGGAGTATAGTCAGGCCCCAGCAACAGCAACGTAGAAGCAGTAGGGACAAAGCAGCAGATTCACATTTCCCTGGCAGCAGTGTAGGGAGAGCGTAATATTGGTAAGATTTCAGTAGTAGGAGTATAGTCAGGCCCCAGCAACAGCAACGTAGAAGCAGTATGGGCAAAGCCCACTGTTAGTTACATTTCTGTTATAGCAGTATAGACCTGCCCCAGTAACATTTCCATTGAAGCATTATGGGCAGAGCCCAGTATTAATAAAATTACAGTAGTAACAGTATACACCAACCAAGGTAACATTTCAGGAGCAAAAGTATCGGCAGACCGAAGTAACATTTCTGTTGCTGAAGTATACTTAGGCCCCTGTAGCATTGCTGTGGCAGAAGTATAGATAGGCAGAACAGAGTAACATTTCTGTAGCAAATGTGTAGGCCAACCCCAGACACAGTGGTGTACCATGAGTGCAGGCGAGGCCCATAAAAATTACTTGGATTACATTGTAGGCGAGGGCCTGAAAAATTGTTGTACCGACAGTACAAATGCCAGAAAAATTGCCCATGCCCAACCCAGAGGGCAGGTGAAACCCATTAATCGCTTAGCGTACTGTGGCTTAATTTTTAACTAGGCCTGGAGGCAGCCCAGTCTAAGAAACAATTGGTTCAGGTGGAAGTTTCAAAGCTTTAATGAGAATTGAAACACAAATATTATTTAGAAAAGTTATATGAGCCTTTTAGCCCACAGAAAAATTGGCCATTTGCGGTGATTACGAGAGGTTTCAGGAGGAGGAGCCAGAGGAGGAGGACGAATAGCATACACAGATTGACAAAGTACTTTAGGTAGCGCTGCTGTCCGCTGGTGGAGAAGATAAGTTTGGGGAAATCCAGGCTTTGTTCATCTTTATGAGTGTAAGCCTGTCGGCGCTGTCAGTTGACAGGCGGGTACGCTTGTCCGTGATGATTCCCCCAGCTGCACTAAACACCCTCTCTGACAAAACGCTAGCCGCAGGGCACGCCAACACCTCCAGGGCATACAGCGCGAGTTCGGGCCACACGTCCAGCTTTGACACCCAGTAGTTGTACGGAGCAGAGGCGCCACGGAGGACGGTGGTACGATCGGCTGCGTACTTCCTCACCATCTTCTTACAGTGCTCCCTCCGACTCAGCCTGAACTGGGGAGGTTTAAGACAGTCTTGTTGGGGAGCCATAAAGCTGCCAAAGGCCTTGGAGAGTGTTCCCCTGCCTGCGCTGAACATGCTGCCTGATCTCCTCGCCTCCCTTCTACGTGGCCCTCGGAACAGCGCCTTCTGCCACTAGCGCTGTCAGATGGGAAGTTTACCATCAGTTTGTCCACCAGGGCCCTGTGGTATTGCATCACTCTCAAACCCCTTTCCTCTTCGGGAATGAGATTGGAAAGGTTCTCCTTATACCGCGGGTCAAGCAGTATGTACACCCAGTAATCCGTAGTGGCCAGAATGCGTCTAACACGAGGGTCACGAGAAAGGCATGCTAACATAAAGTCAGCCATGTGTGCCAGGGTACCTGGATGCAATATATGGCTGTCCTCACTAGGACGATCACTTTGAGTATCCTCCTCCTCCTCCTCAGGCCATACACGCTGAATGGATGAGAGGCAAGCTGCATGGGCACCCTCTGCAATGGGCCCAGCTGTCTCTTCCTCCTCAGGCTCCTCCCCCTCCTCCTCCTCCACGCGCTGAGATATAGACATGAGGGTGCTCTGACTATCCAGCGACATACTTTCTTCCCCCGCCTCCGTTTCCGCCTGCAAAGCATCAGCCTTTCTGCTTTTGCAGGGAACTTCTCAAGAGGCATAGCAGGGGAATGGTGACGCTAATGATTGCAGCATCGCCGCTCACCATCAGGGTGGACTCCTCAAACTTTTCAAGGACCTGGCAGATATCTGCCATCCAGGCCCACTCCTCTGTAAAGAATTGAGGAGGCTGACTCCCACTACGCCGCCCATGTTGGAGTTGCTATTCCACTATAGCTCTACGCTGCTCATAGAGCCTGGCCAACATGTGGAGCGTAGAGTTCCACCATGTGGGCACGTCGCACAGCAGTCGGTGCACTGGCAGATTAAACCGATGTTGCAGGGTCCGCAGGGTGGCAGCGTTCGTGTTGGACTTGCGGAAATGTGCGCTGAGCCGGCGCACCTTTCCGAGCAGGTATGACAAGCGCGGGTAGCTTTTCAGAAGCCGCTAAGGCATGGCACATGCATGAGGCTGCAGAGCCGCCACCAGGTTACAGCTGTTGTCACACACGACCATGCCTGGTTGGAGGCTCAGCGGCGCAAGCCAGCGGTCAGTCTGCTCTGTCAGACCCTGCAGCAGTTTGTGGGCCGTGTGCCTCTTCTCTCCTAATCTGAGTAGTTTCAGCACGGCCTGCTGATGCTTGCCCACTGCTGTGCTGCCACGCCGCGCGACACCGATTGCTGGCGACATGCTGCTGCTGACACATCTTGATTGCGAGACAGAGGTTGCGTAGGAGGAGGAGGAGGGTGGTTTAGTGGAGGAAGCATACACCGCCGCAAATACCAGCACCGAGCTGGGGCCCGCAATTCTGGGGGTGGGTAGGACTTGAGCGTTCCCAGCCTCCACTAAATTCACCCAATGTGCCATCAGGTAGATATAGTGGCCCTGCCCGCCTGTGCTTGTCCACGTGTCCGTTGTTAAGTGGACCTTGCCAGTAACCGCGTTGGTGAGGGCGCGTACAATGTTGCGGAAGACGTGGTCGTGCAGGGCTGGGACAGCACATCGGGAAAAGTAGTGGCGACTGGGAACCGAGTAGCGCGGGGCCGCCGCCGCCATCATGTTTTTGAAAGCCTCCGTTTCCACAAGCCTACCAACAGCATCTCCAGGCTGATCAATTTGGCTATGTGCACGTTTAATGCTTGAGCGTGCGGGTGCGTGGCGGCGTACTTGCGCTCAAACAGTTGTGCTAGCGACGGCTGGACGCTGCACTGAGAGACATTGCTGGATGGGGCCGAGGACAGCGGAGGTGAGGGTGTGGGTGCAGGCCGGGAGACGGTCATGCCTGTGTCCTGAGAGGGGGGTTGGATCTCTGTTGCAGGTTGGGGCACAGGGGGAGAGGCAGTGGTGCAAACCGGAGGCGGTGAACGGCCTTCGTCCCACCTTGTGGGGTGCTTGGCCATCATTTGCCTGCGCATGCTGGTGGTGGTGAGGCTGGTGGTGGTGGCTCCCCGGCTGATCTTGGCGCGACAAACCTTGCACACCACAGTTCGTCAGTCGTCTGCACTCTCAGTGAAAAACTGCCACACCTTTGAGCACCTCAGCCTCTGCAGGGTGGCATGGCGCGAGGGGGCGCTTTGGGAAACAGTTGGTGGATTATTCGGTCTGGCCCTACCTCTACCCCTGGCCACTGCACTGCCTCTTCCAACCTGCCCTGCTGCTGCACTTGCCTCCCCCTCTGAAGACCTGTCCTCAGTAGGCTTAGCAAACCAGGTGGGGTCAGTCACCTCATCGTCCAGCTGCTCCTCCTCCAAATACTCTGTGCGCTCCTTCCTCGGACTTACTGCCCTTACTACTACCTCACTGATAGACAACTGTGTCTCATCGTCATCGTCCTCCTCACCCACTGAAAGCTCTTGAGACACTTGCCACAACTCCCCAGTCTCCTCACCCGGAGCCCGGGAACTTTCCAAAGGTTGGGCATCGGTCATGAGAAACTCCTCAGGTGATAGAGGATGCATTTCTTCGCACTCAAGGCTGGGACCCGAGAACAGTTCCTGGGAGCCTGCCTGCTCTTCTGAATGTGTCATTTGCTGGGAGGGAGGAGGCTGGGAGAAGGAAGGAGCAGCAGCGAGAGGATTCAGGGATGCAGCAGTGGACGGCGTAGAAGACTGGGTGGTGACAGTGGATAGTTTGCTGGATGCACTTTCTGCCATCCACGACAGGACCTGTTCACACTGCTCAGTTTCTAATAAAGGTCTACCGCGTGGACCCATTAATTGTGAGATGAATCTGGGGACCCCAGAAACTTGCCTCTCTCCTAATCCCGCAGCAGTCGGCTGCGATACACTTGGACCAGGAGCTTGGCTTGTGCCCACACCCTGACTTGGGCCTCCGAGTCCTCGCACGCGTCCACGAACTCTAGGCCAACCCCTACCCCTCAGCATTGTGTTTTACGAGTAGAGCCGAAACAGAACGCTGTAATTAAATGTGCCGCTTATTGGCCTGTGGTTGGAGGCTGACTTCGCTTACGGAAGGCACAGCAGAGCCAGGAAATATATGTATACTCTTTCCCTCTGGCGGGATGACGGCGATCATGTAACGGACACAGCAGAGCCAGGAAATAATTATGCGCAAGTCTGTAGTCAGACCTAGGTGTGTATGACTGAGCTACTGGAATTCACAGGGCAGAACCAGTCAAGTGGCCAAGGGCCAGTGGTAGTTCTTAAGTATTTTGCTGCAATTTTTTAAAATGGTGAGGTGAAAAACCAGACAGACACCGTATGCAGCGTATATATGTATACTCTTTCCCTCTGGCGGGATGACGGCGATCACGTAACGGACACAGCAGAGCCAGGAAACAATTATGCGCAAGCCTGCCGTAACGCTTAGCTGGGTAATAATGAGAGACTACTACCCCCAGCGCACACGCAGTAATCTGAAGACGGTCACAGGCAGCCCAAATATAGTATTTTATTTCCAATTTTTGGGAAAAAGCCCACTGCCTATATAGCCTGTATATGGATTTCCCTGTTGGAGGATGACTGTGGTTATTGAAAGCACTGTGTAGCCAGAAAAAATTATGCGCAAGGCTGGGTATTAATGAGCGACTACTACCCCCAGCAGACACGCAGTAAACTGTAGACGGTCACAGGCTTAGCTGGGTAATAATGAGCGACTACTACCCCCAGCACACACGCAGTAAACTGAAGACGGTCACAGGCAGCTCAAATATAGTATTTTTTCCAATTTTTGGGAAAAAGCCCACTGCCTATATAGCCTGTATATGGATTTCCCTGTTGGAGGATGACTGTGGTTATTGAAAGCACAGTGCAGCCAGAAAAAATTATGCGCAAGGCTGCAGTAACACCTAGCTGGGTAATAGTGAGCGACTACTACCCCCAAAAGACACGCAGTAAACTGAATACGGTCACAGGCTGCCCAAAGATTTTTTTTCCAATTTTTTTGAAAAAGCCCACTGCCTATATAGCCAGTATATCTCTTTCCCTGTACCACTGTCCCTGCCTCAGCAGTACTGCCCCTATACTCTGTAAAATGACTGCAGACTGAGGACGCTATGGTCTGCACGCCCGATATACAAAAAAAAAATTGTGCAAAACTGCTAAAAGCAGCCTCAACAGTACTGCACACGGTCAGATGTGGACCTAAGAAGGTTCTTGAAGATGAAGATAACAGCCTAACACTCTCCCTATAGCAGCTACAGCAGGACTGCACTGTCCCTAATGTCTCTCAGCGTGCATCTGTGGCGAGCCGCGGCCGGCCCCAGTTTACATACTCGGGTGTCACCTGATCTCCCCAGCCACTCACTGCAGGGGGGTGAGATAGGGCTAAAACTTCACAGGAGGAAGTTGTAATGCCTTCCCTGTGTTTCTATTGGCCAGAAAACGGCGCTAATTTTTCAGGGAACAAAATGGAAGTGACTCGAACACTGCGACGTGCTCGTCTCGAGTAACGAGCATCTTGACTACCCTAATACTCGAACGAGCATCAAGCTCAGACGACTATGCTCGCTCATCTCTAGTTGGGACTAGAGATGAGCGAGCACCCAAATGCTCGGGTGCTCGTTACTCGGGACGAAATTATCACGATGCTCGAGGGTTCGTTTCGAGTAACGAACCCCATTGAAGTCAATATGCGACTCGAGCATTTTTGTATATCGCCGATGCTCGCTAAGGTTTTCATTTGTGAAAATCGGGGCAATTTAAGAAAGTGATGGGAACGACACACCAACGGATAGCGCAGGCGAAGGGCTACATGTTGGGCTGCATCTCAAGTTCCCAGGTCCCACTATTAAGGCACAATAGCGGCAAGAGTGGCCCCCCCCCCCAAAAAAAAAAAAAAAAACTTTTACTTCTGAAAAGCCCTCATTAGCAATGCATACCTTAGCTAAGCACCACACTACCTCCAACAAAGCACAATCACTGCCTGCATGACACTCCGCTGCCACTTCTCCTGGGTTACATGCTGCCCAACCCCCCCCCCCCTGCACGACCCAGTGTCCACAGCGCACACCAAATTGTCCCTGCGCAGCCTTCAGCTGCACTCATGCCATGCCACACTCATGTCTATTTATAAGTGCGTCTGCCATGAGGAGGAACCGCAGGCACACACTGCAGAGGGTTGGCACGGCTAGGCAGCGACCCTCTTTAAAAGGGGCGGGGCGATAGCCCACAATGCTGTACAGAAGCAATGAGAAATATAATCCTGTGCCACCGCCGTCAGGAGCTGCACACGTGGGCATAGCAATGGGGAACCTATGTGCCACACACTATTCATTCTGTCAAGGTGTCTGCATGCCCCAGTCAGACCGCGGTTTTTTTATAAATAGTCACAGGCAGGTACAACTCCGCAATGGGAATTCTGTGTGCACCCACAGCATGGGTGGCTCCCTGGAACCCACCGGCTGTACATTAATACAAGCCCCAAAGTGCTCAGGACAGGAGAGACAAAAGTGGGAGGTCACTGATTCAACGCATGACATTATCCAGGAAGGGAAAGGGTTATTACAATGAACAGACGTTAGAGTATAACATACCATTGATATTGACCATTGAGAATCCAGGGCCAGGGGATACAGGTGCCTACCTAATTGGGACATGGGGGTCATCTAGTGGAAGCAATTATCCCCTTGGTACATTCAAACTTGCAGACATGAAAGGTGACATCAGATGGACACAACTAACAAACCCGACTGAGTCAACTGATTCACCTGTTTCTGCACCTTTTGAGTTTGATACAATAGTTTCCGTCGGACACAGTACAGTGACTCATAAATTAAAAGGGCTAGATGGAGTCATGGCCATAGCTAACCCTACTTTTGAGGACACTATATCCATGGAAACAGGTTTCTCCGACCACAACCTGTGGTTGGAATGGATGAAATATAGTGCAGAGACCCATAATCAAACTGATTGCTATGTCTGCGGTAGTGCTAGGCCCCATTTGAGTACGGTCCCCCTTGAACTGCCAGAGAATTATGAGAACTGTTTTATTAGCCTGTTTACCAATGTCACCATTAATGAGTCAGACTGTGAGAAGTGGAAGAAAGAATACCCCATCCTTACACAGGTGCCTCGATCGGGAGAGAAAATTACAATATACCCCGGTAATTACACTTGTTTCGTTAATTATGGCACTGATAGATTTCTGGGAAACTTCACTAACAAATATTGTGCAAAAAGGAAGAACGGTACCTGTGCCCAGAGACAAGTCCAGTCTCTAGGAGATATTTACTGGATATGTGGAGATGGCAAGATACGTAGTAGGCTAGAAGGAGACTGGACAGGAGAATGTGCCTTAGCCAAAGCCTTAATGCCCTTACACATATTATCAGTTGACCGCACAAAGGATGAGAATTCCACACCACACCGTATCAAGAGAGAAGTTAAGGTCCCAG
This sequence comes from Eleutherodactylus coqui, assembly GCF_035609145.1. Taxonomy (NCBI): domain Eukaryota; kingdom Metazoa; phylum Chordata; class Amphibia; order Anura; family Eleutherodactylidae; genus Eleutherodactylus; species Eleutherodactylus coqui. Next base: position 154,588,061 of record NC_089840.1, read on the forward strand.
GTGCTAGTTTTGATCCCCATGTGTACATAGATACAATAGGAGTGTCTAGGGGGGTGCCAGACGAATTCAAGGCTAGGGATCAAGTGAAGGCAGGATTTGAATCTTTGTTCACTATTGTCACTGCTAACAAAAATGTAGCCTGGATAAATTACATCTATTACAATCAGCAAAGGTTTGTCAATTACACTAGAGATGCTCTGCAGGGATTAGCTGACCAATTAGGGCCTACTGCATCCATGACGTTCCAGAATAGAATGGCCCTGGATATGATTCTAGCAGAAAAAGGTGGAGTATGTAAAATGATTGGTGAGACTTGTTGCACCTATATCCCTGATAATACTGGGCCTACAGGTAAAGTGACTGTTGCCATTAAGAAACTAACCGATTTGTCAGAGGAACTCAAGAGAAATTCCGGGGTCACAGATCCCTGGGACCAGTACTTTTCGTGGTTGAAAGGATGGCAGAAAATGCTGGTACAAGTAGGTGTGGTCCTAGATATTGTTCTGTTAGTCCTATTAATTTCCTGTACGTGTATTATCCCCCTGATCAAGAAAAGTATGAGTAAGGGACTAGACAATGTGACACCGACATTCCCCCTGGTTGAGATAGAAGAAGCAGAAAAAGAACCGGTCCCATTGATGCCAACTACAGTACGTTATCAAAAAGATGGAGATGTGGTGGAGATGCCTGACATCTAAGACTGCGTCTGTTCCGGTCCCCTGTTTTAAAAATGTCAGTGGATTTCCCATACGCCTAGGGATAGTGTAGAAGGCCATAGGATCGAGCGAGGGCACACCCTGCGGGGTGTTAACTCGTACAGATAGAGGACATGGATACCTGAAAAACATAGTCCGGGGGGTCCATGTCCTCCTTCTGAGGTGAGGTAGGAATCACACCACCCTAGGAGTAGGGCTTTGTGGGCGGTGGGGGAACCCTGACACAGGAGGGATGACCAGGAACAGATGTGGGACGTGATGCGGGATTTTCATATTAAGTTTTTTAGGGGGGTTTGTGAGGGCACGTGTATATATTGCTATGTGTTTTCTTTTTATATCTTTATACCTGCGTGCAAATTTTATGCAATGTTTTGTGAAAAAAACTTAAATATTCAAATACGTAATATGCATCCTTAAAAAATCATATCAGATATGACAAAGAGCTTTGTGTCTTTGGAATTACAAAAAGGGACAAGATACAACGGCGATTAGCTTGGCAGTTTAAGGAAGTTGCAACATCTTGTCTGAAGAAAAAAGAGAAGTGTCTACTGCGACTAAGGACCATATGATTGATGCAGCTGCCTGTCTAATTAATTCTTGCTGTGGACAGTATTATGGACATATATGATAATGCTATATATATCTGGACCAATGAGATGCTATATGCTTTGTGTTGCAACAGGAGGGGATAAAACCCTGTGTAAGCAAGTAAAGTCACTCGCCATTACTCCCGTACAGGGAAGCATACCAGACCTGTGTGTGGTGTTTTTCCTTACCGTCGACCACGGGATTTTAGGGTGGGCTTTGATTGATGCTGTATTGATTTATTACCCTGACAGTATCCCATTGCAGTGCCCATCACAGCTGATGTAATGTCATGTTTAATGCAAGTGGGCTTCGGCCCACACTGCATGCCCCAGTCAGACTGGGGTTCTTTAGAAGTGGACACATGTAGTTACAACTCTGTGTGGACCCACGGCATGGGTGGCTCCCTGGAACCCACCGGCGGTACATAAATATATCCCATTGCAGTGCCCAACACAGCTGATGTAACGTCAGCTTTTATGCAGGTGGGCAAAAAAATAATTGAATTACACTGTAGGCGAGGGCCCCAAAAAATTGGTGTACCAACAGTACTAATGTACGTCAGAAAAATTGCCCATGCCCAACCAAGAGGGCAGGTGAAACCCATTAATCGCTTTGGTTAATGTGGCTTAATTGGTAACTAGGCCTGGAGGCAGCCCAGTTAAAATAAGTGACTTTCAGGTGAAAGTTTCAACGCTTTAATGAGCATTGAAACGTATAAAAATTGTTTACAAAAATTATATGACTGAGCCTTGTGGGCCTAAGAAAAATTGCCCGTTCAGCGTGATTACGTCAGGTTTCAGGAGGAGGAGCAGGAGGAGGAGGATGAATATTATACACAGATTGATGAAGCTAAAAAGGTCCACGTTTTTGATGGTGATAGAGAACGATGCTTCCACCCGCGGGTGCAGCCTACGTATAGTTTAGGTATCGCTGCTGTCCGCTGGTGGAGAAGAGAAGTCTGGGGAAATCCAGGCTTTGTTCATCTTGATGAGTGTAAGCCTGTCAGCACTGTCGGTTGACAGGCGGGTACGCTTATCTGTGATGATTCCCCCAGCCGCACTAAACACCCTCTCTGACAAGACGCTAGCCGCAGGACAAGCAAGCACCTCCAGGGCATACAGCGCGAGTTCAGGCCACATGTCCAGCTTCGACACCCAGTAGTTGTAGGGGGCAGAGGCGTCACGGAGGACGGTCGTGCAATCGGCTACGTACTCCCTCACCATCCTTTTACAGTGCTCCCGCCGACTCAGCCTTGACTGGGGAGCGGTGACACAGTCTTGCTGGGGAGCCAGAAAGCTGTCAAAGGCCTTAGAGAGTGTTCCCCTGCCTGTGCTGTACATGCTGCCTGATCTCTGCGCCGCCCCTGCTACCTGGCCCTCGGAACTGCGCCTTCGGCCACTAGCGCTGTAGGATGGGAATTTTACCATCAGTTTGTCCGCCAGGGTCCTGTGGTATAGCATCACTCTCGAACCCCTTCCCTCTTCGGGTATGAGAGTGGAAAGGTTCTCCTTATACGGTGGGTCGAGCAGTGTGTACACCCAGTAATCCGTAGTGGCCAGAATGCGTGTAACGCGAGGGTCACGAAAAAGGCATCCTAACATGAAGTCAGCCATGTGTGCCAGGGTACCTGTACGCAACACATGGCTGTCCTCACTAGGAAGATCACTTTCAGGATCCTCCTCCTCCTCCTCCTCAGGCCATACACGCTGAAAGGATGACAGGCAAGCAGCATGGGTACCCTCAGCAGTGGGCCAAGTTGTCCCTTCCCCCTCGTCCTCATCCTCCTCCCCCTCCTCCTCCTCCTCCCCCTCCTCCTCCCCCTCCTCCTCCTCCTCCTCAACGCGCTGAGATATAGAAAGGGGGGTGCTCTGACTATCCAGCGACATACTGTCTTCCCCCGCCTCTGTTTCCGAGCGCAAAGCGTCTGCCTTTATGCTTTGCAGGGAACTTCTCAAGAGGCATAGCAGAGGAATGGTGACGCTAATGATTGCAGCATCGCCGCTCACCATCTGGGTAGACTCCTCAAAGTTTCCAAGGACCTGGCAGATGTCTGCCAACCAGGCCCACTCTTCTGTAAAGAATTGATGAGGCTGACTCCCACTGCGCCGCCCATGTTGGAGTTGGTATTCCACTATAGCTCTACGCTGCTCATAGAGCCTGGCAAACATGTGGAGCGTAGAGTTCCACCGTGTGGGCACGTCGCACAGCAGTCGGTGCACTGGCAGATAAAACCGATGTTGCAGGGTGGCAGCGTCCGTGTGGGACTTGCGGAAATGTGCGCAGAGCCGGCGCACCTTTCCGAGCAGGTCTGACAAGCGTGGGTAGCTTTTCAGAAAGCGCTGAACCACCAAATTAAAGACGTGGGCCAGGCATGGCACGTGCGTGAGGCTGCCGAGCTGCAGAGCCGCCACCAGGTTACGGCCGTTGTCACACACGACCATGCCCGGTTGGAGGCTCAGCGGCGCAAGCCAGCGGTCGGTCTGCTCTGTCAGACCCTGCAGCAGTTCGTGGGCCGTGTGCCTCTGATCTCCTAAGCTGAGTTGTTTCAGCACGACCTGCTGGCGCTTGCCCACCGCTGTGCTCCCATGCCGCGCGACACCGACTGCTGGCGACGTGCTGCTGCTGACACATCTTGATTGCGAGACAGAGGTTGCGGAGGAGGAGGATGAGGAGGAGGAGGGTGGTTTAGTGGAGGAAGCATACACCACCGCAGATACCACCACCGAGCTGGGGCCCGCAATTCTGGGGGTGGGTAGGACGTGAGCGGTCCCAGGCTCTGACTCTGTCCCAGCCTCCACTAAATTCACCCAATGTGCCGTCAGGGAGATATAGTGGCCCTGCCCGCCTGTGCTTGTCCACGTGTTCGTGTTAAGTGGACCTTGCCAGTAACCGCGTTGGTGAGGGCGCGTACAATGTTGCGGGAGACGTGGTCGTGCAGGGCTGAGACAGCACATCGGGAAAAGTAGTGGTGACTGGGAACTGAGTAGCGCGGGGCCGCCGCCATCATACCTTTGAAAGCCTCCGTTTCCACAAGCCTATACGGCAGCATCTCCAGGCTGATCAATTTGGCTATGTGCACGTTTAACGCTTGAGCGTGCGGGTGCGTGGCGGCGTACTTGCGCTTGCGCTCCAACACTTGCGCTAGCGACGGCTGGACGGTGCGCTGACAGACACTGGTGCATGGGGCCGAGGACAGCGGAGGTGAGGGTGTGGGTGCAGGCCAGGAGACGGTAGTGCCTGTGCCCTGAGAGGGGGGTTGGATTTCAGTGGCAGGTTGGGGCACAGGGGGAGAGGCAGCGGTGCAAACCGGAGGCGGTGAATGGCCTTCGTCCCACCTTGTGGGGTGCTTGGCCATCATATGTCTGCGCATGCTGGTGGTGGTGAGGCTGGTGGTGGTGGCTCCCCGGCTGATCTTGGCGCGACAAAGGTTGCACACCACTGTTCGTCGGTCGTCTGCACTCTCAGTGAAAAACTGCCAGACCTTTGAGCACCTCGGCCTCTGCAGGGTGGCATGGCGCGAGGGGGCGCTTTGGGAAACAGTTGGTGGATTATTCGGTCTGGCCCTGCCTCTACCCCTGGCCACCGCACTGACTCTTGCAACCTGCCCTGCTGCTGCCCTTGCCTCCCCCTCTGAAGACCTGTCCTCAGTAGGCGTAGCAAACCAGGTGGGGTCAGTCACCTCATCATCCTGCTGCTCTTCCTCCGAATCTTCTGTGTGCTCCTCCCTCGGACTTACTCCAATTACTACTACCTGAGTGATAGACAACTGTGTCTCATCGTCATCGTCCTCCTCACCCACTGAAAGGTCTTGAGACAGTTGCCGGAAGTCCCCAGCCTCATCCCCCGAACCCCGGGAACTTTCGAAAGGTTGGGCATCGGTCACGACAAACTCCTCCGGTGGGAGAGGAACCATTGCTGGCCATTCTGGGCAGGGGCCTGGGAACAGTTCCTGGGAGTCTGCCTGCTCCTCAGAATGTGTCATTGTAATGGAGTGAGGAGGCTGGGAGGAAGGAGGAGCAGAAGCCAGAGGATTCAGAGTTGCAGCAGTGGATGGCGCAGAACTCTGGGTGGACGATAGATTGCTGGATGCACTTTCTGCCATCCACGACAGGACCTGCTCACACTGCTCATTTTCTAATAAAGGTCTACCGCATAGACCCATTAATTGTGAGATGAATGTGGGGACGCCAGAAACGTGCTTCTCTCCTAATCCTGCAGCAGTCGGCTGCGATACACCTGGATCAGGAGCTCGGCCTGTGCCCACACCCTGACTTGGCCCTCCGCGTCCTCGCCCAGTGCCACATCCTCTAGGCCTACCCCTACCCCTCAGCATGGTGTATTACCAGTAGTGCAGAAACAGAAAGCTGTAATTAAATGTGCCGCTTATTGGCCTGTGGTTGGAGGCTGACTTCGCTTACGGAACGCCAGGAAATAATTTTGCGCAAGCCTGCTGTAACACTTAGTTGGCTGCGTATGAATTAGGAGGACAACTACACCCAGCACAGACCCAGAACACTGAGGACAGTCACAGGCAGCCCAAATAGATTTTTTTCCCCAAATGTTTTTGGAAAGGCCCACTGCCTATATTCAATAAATATATGTCTTCTGCCCCTGCCTCACAAAATATGTCTTCTGTCCCTGCCTCACAATATATGTCTTCTGTCCCTGCCTCACCACCACTACTGGCCCTGGAGTATGTATAATTACTGCAGGGTGCAATGCTCTGCACGGCTGACATACAAAAAAAAAAAAAAGTGCAACACTGCAAAAAGCAGCCTCCACAGTACTGCACACGGTTAGATGTGGCCCTAAGAAGGACCGTTGGGGTTCTTGAAGCCAAAAATACTCCTAACACTCTCCCTATAGCAGCTCCGGCACCAACAGCACTTTCCCTCCTCTATGTCAGAACAAATCTGTGGCGAGCCGCGGGAGGGGCCGATTTTTATACTCGGGTGACACCTGATCTCGCCAGCCACTCACTGCAGGGGGGTGGTATAGGGCTTGAACGTCACAGGGGGAAGTTGTAATGCCTTCCCTGTCTTTCTATTGGCCAGAAAAGGGCGCTAACGTCTCAGAGATGAAAGTGAAAGTAACTCGAACATCGCATGGTACTCGTCACGAGTAATGAGCATCTCGAACACGCTAATACTCGAACGAGTATCAAGCTCGGACGAGTACGTTCGCTCATCTCTAGTTGGGACCCATTAGCTTTTCCTATTTATGACATAATCAATGCTCGTGCCAAATTTCGCATTTCTATGACACCGGAAAGTGAGAAAATTACATTCTGTACGTAAAGTTTGAACGCTAATTCTTTTGCGCATAGAATTGAATAATCAAGTTGGGACCCATTAGCTTTTCCTATTTATGACATAATCAATGTTCGTGCCAAATTTCACGTTTCTATGACATCGGAACGTGAGGCAATTACATTCTGTACGTAAAATTTGGACGCTAATTCTTTTGTGCATACAATTGATTAAGCACGTTGGGACCCATTAGCTTTTCCTACTTATGACATAATTAATGCTCGTGCCAAATTTCACGTTTCTATGACACCAGAAAGTGAGAAAATTACATTCCGTACATAAAATTTGGACGCTAATTCTTTTGCGCATAGAATTGAATAATCGAGCTGGGACCCATTAGCTTTTCCTACTAATGACCTAATCAATGCTCGTGCCAAATTTCACGTTCTTTGACACCGAAAAGGGAGAAAATTACATTTTGTACGTAAAATTTGGACGCTAATTCTTTTGCGCATAGAATTGAATAATCGAGTTGGGACCCATTAGCTTTTCCTATTAACGGCATAATCAATGCTCGTGCCAAATTTCACGTTCTATGACACCGGAAAGTGAGAAAAATACAATCCGTACATAAAATTTGGATGCTAATTCTTTTGCGCATAGAATTGAACAATCGAGTTGGGACCCATTACCTTTTCCTATTTATGACATAATGCTCGTGCCAAATTTCACTTTCTATGACACTGGGAAGTGAGAGAATTAGATTCCGTACGTAAAATTTGGACGCTAATTCTTTTGCGCATAGAATTGAATAATCGAGTTGGGACCTATTAGCTTTTCCTATTTATGACATAATCAATGCTCGTGCCAAATTTCACGTTTCTATGACACCGGAAAAAGAGAAAATTTAATTCCGTACGTAAAATTTGGACGCTACTTCTTTTGCGCATAGAATTGAACAATCGAGTTGGGACCCATTAGCTTTTCCTATTTATGACATAATCAATGTTCGTGCCAAATTTCACGTTTCTATGACATCGGAACGTGAGCCAATTACATTCTGTACTTAAAATTTGGACGCTAATTCTTTTGCGCATATAACTGATTAATCACGTTGGGACCCATTAGCTTTTCCTACTTATGACATAATTAATGCTCGTGCCAAATTTCACGTTTCTATGACACCAGAAAGTGAGAAAATTACATTCCGTACGTAAAGTTTGGACGCTAATTCTTTTCCGCATAGAATTGAATAATTGAGTTGGGACCTATTAGCTTTTCCTATTTATGACAAAATCAATGCACGTGCCAAATTTCACGTTTCTATGACACCGGAAAGTGAGAAAATTACATTCCTTACGTAAAATTTGGACGCTAATTCTTTTGCGCATAGAATTGAATAATCGAGTTGGGACTAGAGATGAGCGAACGTACTCGTCCGAACTTGATGCTCGGGCGAATATTAGCGTGTTCGGGATACTCGTTACTCGTAACGAGTACCACGCGATGTTCGGGTTACTTTCAGTTTCCTCTCTGAGACCTTAGCGCGCTTTTCTGGCCAATTGAAAGACAGGGAAGGCATTACAACTTCCCCCTGTGACGTTCAAGCCCTATACCACCCCCCTGCTGTGAGTGGCTGGGGAGATCAGATGTCACCTGAGTATAAAAGTCGGCCCCTCCCGCCGCTCGCCTCAGATGCCTTGTGAGTTAGCTGAGGGACAGTGCTGCTGGTGCCGGAGCTGCTGTAGGGAGAGTGTTAGTAGTGAGTGTAGGCTTCAAGAACCCCAACGATCCTTCTTAGGGCCACATCTATCCGTGTGGAGGCTGCTGTTAGCAGTGTTGCCCATTTTTTTTTTTTTCAAAATCGGCTATGCAGAGCATTGCGCCCTGCAGTAATACTACAGGGACAGAAGTGGTGGTTAGGCAGGGAGAGTGTTAGTAGTGAGTGTAGGCTTCAAGAACCCCAACGGTCCTTAGGGCCACATCTATCCGTGTGGAGGCTGCTGTTAGCAGTGTTGCATTTTTTTTTTTTTTTTAAATCGGCTGTGCAGAGCATTGCACCCTGCAGTAATACTACAGGGACAAAATTGTGTAGGCAGGGCCAGAAGACATATATTATTGATTGAATATAGTCAGTGGGCCTTTTCTTTAACAAAAAAAAGGGAAACATTCTATTTGGCCTGCCTCTGACAGTCCTCAGCGTTCTGGGTACGTGTGTGGTGGGTGCAGAACGTAAACAGAAATCATACGCAGCCAGCTACGTTTAACAGCAGGCTTGCGCCAATTTCTTTCCTGCCTGGGAAAAATCACCGCTCTGCTGTAGTTAATAACTCTGCAACCCTGCAGTTCTGTGACACATTTGCAGGGCCAGAAGACATATATTATTGATTGAATATAGTCAGTGGGCCTTTTCTTTACCAAAAAAAGGGAAACATTCTATTTGGCCTGCCTCTGACAGTCCTCGGCGTTCTGGGTACGTGTGTGGTGGGTGCAGAACGTAAACAAAAATCATACGCAGCCAGCTACGTTTAACAGCAGGCTTGCGCCGATTTCTTTCCTGCCTGGGAAATCAAATCACTGGTAATACAGCATGCTGAGGGGTAGGGGTAGGCCTAGAGGACGTGGACGCGGCCAAGGACGCGGAGGGCCAAGTGAGGGTGTTGGTACAGGCCGAACTCCTGATCCAGGTGTATCGCAGCCGACTGCTGCGCGATTACGAGAGAGGCACGTTTCTGGCGTCCCCACATTCATCGCACAATTAATGGGTCCACGCGGGAGACCTTTATTAGAAAATGAGCAGTGTGAGCAGGTCCTGTCGTGGATGGCAGAAAGTGCTGCGAGCAACCTATCGTCCACCCACAGTTCTGCGCCGTCCACTGCTGCAAATCCGAATCCTCTGTCTGCTGCTCCTCCTTCCTCCCAGCCTCCTCACTCCACTACAATGACACATGCTCAGGAGCGGGAACACTCCCAGGAACTGTTCTCGGGCCCCTGCTCAGATTGGGCAGCAGTGGTTCCTCTCCCACCAGAGAAGTTTATCGTCACTGATGCCCAACCATTGGAAGGTTCCCGGGGTCCGGGGGATGAGGCTGGGGACTTCCGGCAACTGTCTCAAGACCTTTCAGTAGGTGAGGAGGACGATGACGATGAGACACAGTTGTTTATCGGTGAGGTAGTAGTAAGGGCAGTAAGTCCGAGGGAGGAGCGCACAGAGGATTCGGAGGAAGAGCAGCAGGACGATGAGGTGACTGACCCCACCTGGTTTGCAACGCCGACTCAGGACAGGTCTTCAGAGGGGGAGGCAAGGGCAGCAGCAAGGCAGGTTGCAAGAGGTTGCAGTGCGGTGGCCAGGTGTAGAGGCAGGGCCAGACCGAATAATCCACCAACTGTTTCCCAAAGCGCACCCTCGCGCCATGCCACCCTGCAGAGGCCAAGGTGCTCTAAGGTCTGGCAGTTTTTCACAGAGACGCCTGACGACCGACGAACAGTGGTGTGCAACCTTTGTCGCGCCAAGATCAGCCGGGGAGCCACCACCAACAGCCTCACCACCACCAGCATGCGCAGACATATGATGGCCAAGCACCCCACAAGGTGGGACGAAGGCCGTTCACCGCCTCCGGTTTGCACCGCTGCCTCTCCCCCTGTGCCCCAACCTGCCACTGAGATCCAACCCCGCTCTGAGGACACAGGCACTACCGTCTCCTGGCCTGCACCCACACCCTCACCTCCGCTGTCCTCGGCCCAATCCAGCAATGTCTCACACCGCACCGTCCAGCCGTCGCTAGCGCAAGTGTTTGAGCGCAAGCGCAAGTACGCCGCCACGCACCCGCACGCTCAAGCGTTAACCGTCCACATAGCCAAATTTATCAGCCTTGAGATGCTGCCGTATAGCGTGGTGGAAACGGAGTCATTCAAAAGTATGATGGAGGCAGCGGCCCCGTGCTACTCAGTTCCCAGTCGCCACTACTTTTCCCGATGTGCCGTCCCAGGCCTGCACGACCACGTCTCCCGCAACATTGTACGCGCCCTCACCAACGCGGTTACTGCCAAGGTCCACTTAACAACGGACACGTGGACAAGCACAGGCGGGCAGGGCCACTACATCTCCCTGACGGCACATTGGGTGAATTTAGTGGAGGCTGGGACAGAGTCAGAGCCTGGGACCGCTCACGTCCTACCCACCCCCAGAATTGCGGGCTCCAGCTTGGTGGTGGTATCTGCAGCGGTGTATGCTTCCTCCACTCAACCACCCTCCTCCTCCTCCTCCTCCAACGCAACCTCTGTCTCGCAATCAAGATGTGTCAGCAGCAGCGTGTCGCCAGCAGTCGGTGTCGCGCGTCGTGGCAGCACAGCGGTGGGCAAGCGTCAGCAGGCCGTGCTGAAACTACTCAGCTTAGGAGATAAGAGGCACACGGCCCACGAACTGCTGCAGGGTCTGATAGAGCAGACCGACCGCTGGCTTGCGCCACTGAGCCTCCAACCGGGCATGGTCGTGTGTGACAACGGCCGTAACCTGGTGGCGGCTCTGCAGCTCGGCAGCCTCACGCACGTGCCATGCCTGGCCCACGTCTTTAATTTGGTGGTTCAGCGCTTTCTGAAAAGCTACCCACGCTTGTCAGACCTGCTCGGAAAGGTGCGCCGGCTCTGCGCACATTTCCGCAAGTCCCACACGGACGCTGCCACCCTGCGGACCCTGCAACATCGGTTTAATCTGCCAGTGCACCGACTGCTGTGCGACGTGCCCACACAGTGGAACTTTACGCTCCACATGTTGGCCAGGCTCTATGAGCAGCGTAGAGCTATAGTGGAATATCAACTCCAACATGGGCGGCGCAGTGGGAGTCAGCCTACTCAATTATTTTCTGAAGAGTGGGCCTGGCTGGCAGACATCTGCCAGGTCCTTCGAAACTTTGAGCAGTCTACCCAGGTGGTGAGCGGCGATGCTGCAATCATTAGCGTCACCATTCCTCTGCTATGCATCTTGAGAAGTTCCCTGCAAAGCATAAAGGCAGACGCTTTGCGCTCGGAAACAGAGCCGGGGGAAGACAGTATGTCGCTGGATAGTCAGAGCACCCTCCTGTCTATATCTCAGCGCGTTCAGGAGGAGGAGGAGGAGCATGAGGAGGATGAGGAGGAGGGGGAAGAGACAGCTTGGCCCACTGCTGACGGTACCCATGCTGCTTGCCTGTCATCCTTTCAGCGTGTATGGCCTGAGGAGGAGGAGGAGGATCCTGAAAGTGATCTTCCTAGTGAAGACAGCCATGTGTTGCGTACAAGTACCCTGGCACACATGGCTGACTTCATGTTAGGATGCCTTTCTCGTGACCCTCGCGTTGCACGCATTCTGGCCACTACGGATTACTGGGTGTACACACTGCTCGACCCACGGTATAAGGAAAACCTTTCCACTCTCATTCCCGAAGAGGAAAGGTGTTCGAAAGTGTTGCTATACCACAGGACCCTGGCGGACAAGCTGATGGTAAAATTCCCATCTGACAGCGCTAGTGGCAGAAGGCGCACTTCTGAGGGCCAGGTAGCAGGGGAGGGGCGGAGATCGAGCAGCATGTACAGCACAGGCAATACAACAGTCTTTAAGGCCCTGGACAGCTTTATGGCTCCCCAGCAAGACTGTGTCACCGCTCCCCAGTCAAGGCTGAGTCGGCGGGAGCACTGTAAAAGGATGGTGAGGGAGTACGTAGCCGATTGCACGACCGTCCTCCCTGACGCCTCTGCCACCTACAACTACTGGGTGTCGTAGCTGGACACGTGGCCTGAACTCGCGCTGTATGCCCTGGAGGTGCTTGCTTGTCCTGCGGCTAGCGTCCTGTCAGAGAGGGTGTTTAGTGCGGCTGGGGGAATCATCACAGATAAGCGTACCCGCCTGTCAACCGACAGTGCTGACAGGCTAACACTCATCAAGATGAACAAAGCCTAGATTTCCCCAGACTTCTCTTCTCCACCAGCGGACAGCAGCGATACCTAAGCAATATGTAGGCTGCACCCGCGGATGGAAGCATCGTTCTCTTTCACCATCCAAAACGGGGACATTTCTGCTTCATCAATCTGTGTATAATATTCCTCCTCCTCCTCCTCCTCCTGCTCCTCCTCCTGAAACCTCACGTAATGACGCCGAACGGGCAATTTTTCTTAGGGCCACAAGGCTCACTCATATAATTTTTCTTAAAAATTTTTATACGTGTCAATGCTCTTAAAAGCGTTGAAACTTTAACTTGAACCAATTTTTCGTTAAACTGGGCTGCCTCCAGGCCTAGCTACCACTTAAGCCACATTAACCAAAGCGATTAATGGGTTTCACCTGCCCTCTTGGTTGGCCATGGCCAATTTTTCTGATGTACATTAGTACTGTTGATACAGCAATTTTTGTGGGCCCTCGCCTACAGCGTAATCAAATTAATGTTTAGCCCACCTGCATTACAGCGGACGTTACATCCGCTGTGTTGGGCAATGCAATGGGATATTTTTATGTACCGCCGGTGGCTTCCTGGCACCCACCCATGCTGTGGGTCCACAGAGAATTATAAATGCATCTGTTTCCACTTCTAAAGAACCCCAGTCAGACTGGGACATGCAGTGTGGGCCGAAGCCCACCTGCATTAAGCACGACATTACTACCTCAGCTGTGTTGGGCAATGCAATGGGATATTTTTATGTACCGCCAGTGGGTTCCAGGGAGCCACCCATGCTGTGGGTCCACAGGGAATTATAAATGCATCTGTTTCCACTTCTAAAGAACCCCAGTCAGACTGGGGCATGCAGTGTGGGCCGAAGCCCACCTGCATTAAGCACGGCATTACTACCTCAGCTGTGTTGGGCAATGCAATGGGATATTTTTATGTACCGCCGGTGGGTTCCAGGGAGCCACCCATGCTGTGGGTCCACAGAGAATTATAAATGCATCTGTTTCCACTTCTAAAGAACCCCATTCTGACTGGGGCATGCGGTGTGGGCCGAAACCCACCTGCATTAAGCACGACATTACTACCTCAGCTGTGTTGGGCAATGCAATGGGATATTTTTATGTACCGCCAGTGGGTTCCGGGGAGCCACCCATGCTGTCGGTCCACAGGGACTTCACAATAGGGAGTTGTACCTGCCTGTGTCTATGAATTAAAAACCGCGGTCTGACTGGGGCATGCAGACACCTTGACAGAATGAATAGTGTGTGGCACATAGGTTCCCCATTGCTATGCCCACGTGTGCAGCTCCTGATGGCGGTGGCACAGGATTATATTTCTCATTGCTTCTGTACAGCATTGTGGGCTATCGCCCCGCCCCTTTTAAAGAGGGTCGCTGCCTAGCCGTGCCAACCCTCTGCAGTGTGTGCCTGCGGTTCCTCGTCATGGCAGACGCACTTATAAATAGACATGAGGGTGGTGTGGCATGAGGGCAGCTGAAGGCTGCGCAGGGACACTTTTGTGTGCGCTGTAGACACTGGGTCGTGCGGGGGGGGGTTGGGCAGCATGTAACCCAGGAGAAGTGGCAGCGGAGTGTCATGCAGGCAGTGATTGTGCTTTGTTGGAGGTAGTGTGGTGCTTAGCTAAGGTATCCATTGCTAATTAGGGCTTTTCAGAAGTAAAAGTTGTTGGGAGGGGGGGGGCCCACTCTTGCCGGTATTGTGGCTTAATAGTGGGACCTGTGAACTTGAGATGCAGCCCAACATGTAGCCCCTCGCCTGCCCTATCCGTTGCTGTGTCGTTCCCATCACTTTCTTGAATTGCCCAGATTTTCACACATGAAAACCTTAGCGAGCATCGGCGAAATACAAAAATGCTCGGGTCGCCCATTGACTTCAATGGGGTTCGTTATTCGAAACGAACCCTCGAGCATCGCGATAATTTCGTCCCGAGTAACGAGCACCCGAGCATTTTGGTGCTCGCTCATCTCTAGTTGGGACCCATTAGCTTTTCCTATTTATGACATAATCAATGCTCGTGCCAAATTTCACGTTTCTATAACACCGGAAAGTGAGAAAATTACATTCCGTACGTAAAATTTGGACGCTAATTCTTTTGCGTATAGAACTGAATAATCGAGCTGGGACCCATTAGCTTTTCCTACTAATGACATAATCAATGCTCGTGCCAAATTTCACGTTCTATGACACCGAAAAGGGAGAAAATTACATTTTGCACGTAAAATTTGGACGCTAATTCTTTTGCGCATAGAATTGAATAATCGAGTTGGGACCCATTAGCTTTTCCTATTTATGACATAATCAATGCTCTTGCCAAATTTCACGTTTCTATGACATCGGAAAGTGAGACAATTACATTCTGCACGTAAAATTTGGACGCTAATTCTTTTGCGCATATAATTGAATAATCGTGTTATGACCCATTAGCTTTTCCTATTTATGACATAATCAATGCTCGTGCCAAATTTCACGTTAGTATGATACCGAAAAGTGAGAAAATTACATTATGTATGTAAAATTTGGACGCTAATTCTTTTGCGCATAGAATTGAATAATCGAGTTGGGACCCATTAGCTTTTTCTATTTATGACATAATCAATGCTCGTGCCAAATTTCACGTTTCTATGACACCGGAAAGTGAGAAAATTGCATTCCGTGCGTAAAATTTGGACGCTAATTCTTTTGCGTATAGAATTGAATAATCGAGTTGGGACCCATTAGCTTTTCCTATTTATGACATAATCAATGCTCGTGCCAATTTTCACGTTTCTATGACACTGGAAAGTGAGAAAATTACATTCCGTACGTAAAATTTGGACACTAATTCTTTTGCAATTAGAATTGAGTAATCGAGTTGGGACCCATTAGCTTTTCCTATTAATGACATAATCAATGCTCGTGCCAAATTTCACGTTCTATGACACCGGAAAGTGAGACAATTACATTCTGTACGCAAAATTTGGACGCTAATGCTTTTGCACATAGAATTGAATAATCGAGTTGGGACCCATTAGCTTTTCCTATTTATGACATAATCTATGCTCGTGCCAAAATTTCACGTTTCTATGACACCGGAAAGTGAGAAAATTACATTCTGTATGTTAAATTTGGACGCTAATTCTTTTGCGCAAAGAATTGAGTAATGGAGTTGGGACCCATTAGCTTTTCCTATTTATGACATATTTAATGCTTGTGCCAAATTTCACGTTTCTATGACACCGGAAAGTGAGAAAAATACATTCCGTACATAAAATTTGGACGCTAATTCTTTTGCGCATAGAATTGAACAATCAAGTTGGGACCCATTAGCTTTTCCTATTTATGACATAATCAATGCTCGTGCCAAATTTCACGTTTCTATTACACAGGAAAGTTAGAAAATTACATTCTGTACGTAAAATTTGGTTGTAATTCTTTTGCGCATAGAATTGAACAATTGAGTTGGGACCCATTAGCTTTTCCTATTTATGACATAATCAATGCTTGTGCCAAATTTCACGTTTCTATGACACCGGGAAGTGAGAGAATTAGATTCCGTACGTAAAATTTGAACGCTAATTCTTTTGCCCATAGAATTGAATAATCGAGTTGGGACCTATTAATTTTTCCTATTTATGACATATTCAATGCCCGTGCCAAATTTAAAGTTTCTATGACATTGGGAAGTGAGAGATTTAGATTGTGTACATTAAATTTCAACGCTAGTTCTTTTGCACTAGAATTGAATAATCGAGAACTTTTGGCGAGTCAGTCAGTGAGTGAGTGAGTCAGTGAGTGAGTCAGTGAGGGCTTTCGTCTTTATATATATAGATTAATAAATTAAATTTTAAGAAAAGTTTAGATAAAATATTTAAGTCACATAATAGGATAAGATAGGTCAGGTAAGATGTTCTCAGATGTATTGGGTAAGGCCTCATGCAGACCAGCGTGGTTTACATACTGCTAATCAACGTGTAAATCACGCTCCTGACATGCAGGAAAAAATCGTTTAAACAGGCTGCCCCTAGCTCCGCTGAGCAACCCATTCAAACGTCAGTGGTGCGGGCAGCCTGCTTCCATGGCTCCCGTAGGAGCCTATGGGGTAAGCAGCCTGGACAGTGTACACCACGGAGCTGACTGGCGAGTTGGCACTCGCTGTTCATTCTTTTTTAGAAGTGCAGATTGTGCTTCTAAAAAGGGTTCAGTGTAAGCGCTTCCATAGCAACCTATTGATTGCTATAGAACTGTCGTTTTACACACTGCTGTAGCAGCGTGTAAAACAGGCTCGTCTGAATGAGGCCTTAAACATAGAAAATGTTATTGTTCCACTTACCTGCAACAGCCTTTCCATATCATTCTCTAAACTGAGTAAAGTCAGTCTCTGTAAAACAACTTCTTGAACTCTCTTTTCCAAAGTTTGCCATTTTATATGAGCGGCTTTGCTCAAAAGGATCCGCGGTCGGCTAGCTTTTCTTCTGTTTCAAAATGAATGCAGAATAGGAAGAGGGTTTATTAGTAATAGCAGCAGTAGGCATAACTCATTCCTAAGTGTAAAGAAGATATTATCAGTTATGAAGCAGCTGTCATATCAGTATTGTCACCTCACGGCTGGATTCCTGTTAGCTGGAGGCCGAGTTCCTCTTGGTGTTTTGTCATTCCATTGTCGTTCAATGCTGGACACAGTTCGTAAACTGCAGTCTTGTTCTGATGATGCGGTGCTGGACAGTTCAGCTTCAGGGTCTAGAAGTATTGACATGTGTCTCACAGAATGATCTGGACTTGGCCTGGAAAGACGCCTAAGAGCCGACACCTAGGGAACATGGGGTATAATTGGAAATAAATCTATATGTGAAACAAAAGTCCCTTACACCAATTGTACCAATACCATACTTTATATAGCAAACACAGTACAAAGCAAAAACATTACAAATCGCAAGCTAATGGCAACGACAAGGTTCTCAGGCAATGATCAAACATGATAACTAGAGATGAGCGAGCACCAAAATGCTCGGGTGCTCGTTACTCGAGACGAACTTATCGCGATGCTCGAGGGTTCGTTTCGAATAACGAACCCCATTGAAGTCAATGGGTGACCCGAGCATTTTTGTATATCGCCGATGCTCGCTAAGGTTTTCGTTTGTGAAAATCTGGGCAATTCAAGAAAGTGATGGGAACGACACAGCAACGGATAGGGCAGGTGAGGGGCTACATGTTGGGCTGCATCTCAAGTTCCCAGGTCCCACTATTAAGCCACAATACCGGCAAGAGTGGGCCCCCCCCCCCTCCCAACAACTTTTACTTCTGAAAAGCCCTCATTAGCAATGCATACCTTAGCTATGCACCACACTACCTCCAACAAAGCACAATCACTGCCTGCATGACACTCCGCTGCCACTTCTCCTGGGTTACATGCTGCCCAACCCCCCCCACACACACACACACGACCCAGTGTCCACAGCGCACACCAAACTGTCCCTGCCCAGCCTTCAGCTGCCCTCATGCCACGCCACACTCATGTCTATTTATAAGTGCGTCTGCCAGAGGAACCGCAGGCACACACTGCAGAGGGTTGGCACGGCTAGGCAGCGACCCTCTTTAAAAGGGGCGGGGCGATAGCCCACAATGCTGTACAGAAGCAATGAGAAATCCAATCCTGTGCCATCTCCATCTGGAGCTGCACACGTGGGCATAGCAATGGGGAACCTATGTGCCACACACTATTCATTCTGTCAAGGTGTCTGCATGCCCCAGTCAGACCGCGGTTTTTTATAAATAGTCACAGGCAGGTACAACTCCACAATGGGAATTCTGTGTGCACCCACAGCATGGGTGGATCCCTGGAACCCACCGGCTGTACATAAATGTATCCCATTGCAGTGCCCTGGACAGCAGAGCTAACGTTAGATTAAATGCAGGTGGGCTTCGGGCCACACTGCATGCCCCAACCTGACCGGGCTTTTTAATTCATAGACACAGGCAGGTACAACTCCCTATTGTGAAGTCCCTGTGGACCGACAGCATGGGTGGGTGCCAGGAAGCCACCGGCGGTACATAAATATATCCCATTGCATTGCCCATCACAGCTGAGGTAGTAATGTCATGTTTAATGCAGGTGGGCTTCGGCCCACACTGCATGCCCCAGTCAGACTGGGGTTCTTTAGAAGTGGACAGATGCAGTTACAACTCCCTGTGGATCCACAGCATGGGTGGGTGCCAGGAAGCCACCGGCGGTACATAAATATATCCCATTGCATTGTCCATCACAGCTAAGGTAATAATGTCATGTTTAATGCAGGTGGGCTTCGGCCCACACTGCATGCCCCAGTCAGACTGGGGTTCTTTAGAAGTGGACACATGCAGTTACAACTCCCTGTGGACCCACAGCATGGGTGGCTCCCTGGAACCCACCGGCGGTACATAAATATATCCCATTGCAGTTCCCCAACACAGCTGATGTAACGTCAGCTGTAATGCAGGTGGGCTAAAAATTAATTGGATTACACTGTAGGCGAGGGCCCCCAAAAATTGGTGTACCCACAGTACTAATGTACCGGAGAAAAATTGCCCATGCCCAACCAAGAGGGCAGGTGAAACCCATTAATCGCTTTGGTTTATGTGGCTTAATTGGTAACTAGGCCTGGAGGCAGCCCAGTTAAAATAAAAATTGGTTGAGGTGAAAATTTCAACGCTTTAATGAGCATTGAAACGTATTAAAATTGTTTAGAAAAATTATATGACTGAGCCTTGTGGGCTTAAGAAAAATTGCCCGTTCGGCGTGATTATGTGAGGTTTCAGGAGGAGGAGCAGGCGGAGGAGGAGGAATATTATACACAGATTGATGAAGCTAAAAGGTCCCCGTTTTGGATGGTGATAGAGAACGATGCTTCCATCCGCGGGTGCAGCCTACATATTGTTTAGGTATCGCTGCTGTCCGCTGGTGGAGAAGAGAAGTCTGGGGAAATCCAGGCTTTGTTCATCTTGATGAGTGTAAGCCTGTCGGCACTGTCGGTTGACAGGCGGGTACGCTTATCCGTGATGACTCCCCCAGCCACACTAAACACAGTCTCTGACAAGACGCTAGCCGCAGGACAAGCAAGCACCTCCAGGGCATACAGCGCAAGTTCAGGCCACGTGTCCAGCTTCGACACCCAGTAGTTGTAGGGGGCAGAGGCGTCACCGAGGACGTTCATGCGATCGGCTACGTACTCCCTCACCATCCTTTTACAGTGCTCCCGCCAACTCAGCCTTGACTGGGGACCGGTGACACAGTCTTGCTGGGGAGCCATAAAGCTGGCAAAGGCCTTGGATAATGTTCCCCTGCCTGCGCTGTACATGCTGCCTGATCTCTGCGCCTCCCCTGCTACCTGGGCCGCGGAAATGCGCCTTCGGCCACTAGCGCTGTAGGATGAGAAGTTTACCATCAGTTTGTCCACCAGCGCCCTGTGGTATAGCATCATTCTCGAACCCCTTTCCTCTTCGGGAATGAGAGTGGAAAGGCTCTCCTTATACCGTGGGTCGAGCCGTGTGTACACCCAGTAATCCATAGTGGCCAGAATGCGTGTAACGCGAGGGTCACAAGAAAGGCATCCTAACATAAAGTCCGCCATGTGTGCCAGGGTACCTGTACGCAACACATGGCTGTCCTCACTCGGAAGATCACTTTCAGGATCCTCCTCCTCCTCCTCCTCTGGCCATACACGCTGAAAGGATGACAGGCAAGCAGCATCTGTACCCTCAGCAGTGGGCCAAGCTGTCTCTTCCCCCTCCTCCTCATGCTCCTCCCCCTCCTCCTCCTCCTCTGGCCATACACGCTGAAAGGATGACAGGCAAGCAGCATGTGTACCCTCAGCAGTGGGCCAAGCTGTCTCTTCCCCCTCCTCCTCATGCTCCTCCCCCTCCTCCTCAACGCGCTGAGATATAGACATGAGGGTGCTCTGACTATCCAGCGACATACTGTCTTCCCCCGCCTCCGTTTCCGATTGCAAAGCGTCTGCCTTTATGCTGTGCAGGGAACTTCTCAAGAGGCATAGCAGAGGAATGGTGACGCTAATGATTGCAGCATCCCCGCTCAGCATCTGGGTAGACTCCTCAAAGTTTCCAAGGACCTGGCAGATGGCTGCCAACCAGGCCCACTGTTCTGTAAATAATTGAGGAGGCTGACTCCCACTACGCCGTCCATGTTGGAGTTGGTATTCCGCAATAGCTCTACGCTGCTCATAGAGCCTGGCCAACATGTGGAGCGTAGAGTTCCACTGTGTGGGCACGTCGCACAGCAATCGGTGCACTGGCAGATGAAACCGATGTTGCAGGGTCCGCAGGGTGGCAGCGTCCGTCTTGGAGTTGCAGAAATGTGCGCAGAGCTGGCGCACCTTTCCGAGCAGGTATGACAAGTGTGGATAGCTTTTCAGAAAGCGCTGAACCACCAAATTAAAGACATGGGCCAGGCATGGCATGTGCGTGAGGCTGCCGAGCTGCAGAGCCGCCACCAGGTTACGGCCGTTGTCACACACGACCATGCCCGGTTGGAGGCTCAGCGGCGCAAGCCAGCGGTCGGTCTGCTCTGTCAGACCCTGCAGCAGTTCGTGGGCCGTGTGCCTCTTCTCTTCTAAGCTGAGTAGTTTCAGCACTGCCTGCTGACGCTTGCCCACCGCTGTGCTGCCACGCCACGCGACATCGACTGCTGGCGACATGCTGCTGCTGACACATCTTGATTGCGAGACAGAGGTTGCGTAGGAGGAGGAGGAGGGTGGTTTAGTGGAGGAAGCATACACCGCCGCAGATATCAGCACCGAGCTGGGGCACGCAATTCTGGGGGTGGGCAGAACGTGAGCGGTCCCAGGCTCCGACTCTGTCCCAGCCTCCACTAAATTCACCCAATGTGCCGTCAGGGAGATATAGTGGCCCTGCCCGCCTGTGCTTGTCCACGTGTCTGTTAAGTGGACCTTGGCAGTAACCGCATTGGTGAGGGCGCGTACAATGTTGCGGGAGACGTGGTCGTGCAGGCCTGGGACGGCACATCGGGAAAAGTAGTGGCGACTGGGAACCGAGTAGCGCGGGGCCACCGCCGCCATCATGCTTTTGAAAGCCTCCATTTCCACAAGCCTATACGGCAGCATCTCCAGGCTGATCAATTTGGCAATGTGCACGCTTGAGCGTGCGGGTGCGTGGTGGCGTACTTGCGCTCAAACAGTGGCGCTAGCGACGTCAGAGAGGGGTTGGATCTCAGTGGCAGGTTGGGGCACAGGGGGAGAGGCAGTGGTGTAAACCGGAGGTGGTGAACGGCCTTCGTCCCACCTTGTGGGGTGCTTGGCCATCATATGCCTGCGCATGCTGGTGGTGGTGCTCCCCAGCTGATCTTGGCGCGACAAAGGTTGCACACCACTGTTCGTCGGTCGTCAGGCGTCTCTGTGAAAAACTGCCACACCGTAGAGCACCTTGACCTCTGCAGGGTGGCATGGCACGAGGGGGCGCTTTGGGAAACAGTTGGTGGATTTTTCAGTCTGGCCCTGCCTCTACCCCTGGCCACCGCACTGGCTCGGCCTGTGCCCACACCCTGACTTGGACCTCCGCGTCCTCGCCCGTGTCCTTGTCCTCTAGGACAACCCCTACCCCTCAGCATGCTGTATTACCAGTAGTGCAGAAACAGAACGCTGTAATTAAATGTTGCGCTTATTGGCCTGTGTTTGGAGGCTGACTTCACTTACGGAACGCCAGGAAATAATTTTGCGCAAGCCTGCTGTAACACTTAGCTGGCTGCGTATGAATTTGGAGAACTACTACATCCAGCACAGACCCAGAACACTGAGGACACTCACAGGCAGCCCAAATAGATTTTTTTCCCCAAATTTTTTTGCAAAGGCCCACTGCCTATATTCAATCAATATGTCTTCTGTCCCTGCCTAGGCGCTTCTGTCCCTGGAGTATGTCAAAGAACTGCAGAGTGTTGCACTGTGAACTGCAATACAGCGGTGATTTCACAGCCCAGACAGAGCCAGGAAATAATTTTGCGCAAGCCTGCTGTAACACTTAGCTGGCTGCGTATGAATTTGGAGAACTACTACACCCAGCACAGACCCAGAACACTGAGGACAGCCACAGGCAGCCCAGATAGATTTTTTTCCCCAAATTTTTTTGCAAAGGCCCACTGCCTATATTCAATCAATATGTCTTCTGTCCCTGCCTAAGCGCTTCTGGCCCTGCTCTGCACGGCCAATATACCAAAAAAAAAATGTGCAACACTGCAAAAAGCAGCCTCCACAGTACTGCACACGGTTAGATGTGGCCCTAAGAAGGACCGTTGGGGTTCTTGAAGCCTAAAATACTCCTAACACTCTCCCTATAGCAGCTCCAACAAGATAGCACTGTCCCTGATCTCTGTCAGAACTCATCTGTGGCGAGCCGCGGGTGGGGCCGATTTTTATACTCGGGTGACACCTGATCACGCCAGCCACTCACTGCAGGGGGGTGGTATAGGGCTTGAACGTCGCAGGGGGAAGTTGTAATGCGTTCCCTGTCTTTCAATTGGCCAGAAAAGCGCGCTAACGTCTCAGAGATGAAAGTGAAAGTAACCCGAACATCGCGTGGTACTCGTTACGAGTAATGAGCATCTCGAACACGCTAATACTCGAATGAGTATCAAGCTCAGACGAGTACGTTCGCTCATCTCTAATGATAACAGCAAATACACCGACTCCAAAATGTATTGATGAAAACTTTCCTGAAGAAAACCCAAGGGATAAATATACTCGACAGGGAAATTAGGATACAACTATAAGTGACAGCAGTAACCTGCCATGTACTAATGCATGCACCTGTCCAAAAAACTTTTGGTCTAAGACATGTACCTGTTATGTCCAATGAAGTGTATAATATCCATCTGTCTTTTCATAGATATCGTATACAGTATAAAATAGTAGCAGCTTTACAAAAAAGTCTTTATATAATACAGTTCAGTGGTACTTAACAATAAGCATCAGTATTATATACTGTATATACGATATTTCATTTTAAGGGGTTGCCTCACAATGGCTCCTTTTACTTTGAAAGTGGCAAAATCAACATACCTTACAAATTTTTTGCAAGGAAGTTTGCCTGATTTTATATTTTATATATTTTATCATTGATGTTTTGTAAATATAAATCTGTTTTGAGAAAAACAGTATTTGATTAGAGGCACGTTTCTACTCTGTGTAATAGATGCAAAAGAGTACAGTGAAGTTTCTCGAAGTGCAACATGCTCCCCAATATTGACATGTCATAGCATTATGGCAAAAGTTTTGATCAGTAGAAGTCGGAGTGCTGGGGCCCCGACACATTGCTGAAATAAAAAGGCAAAAGCACTCAGCCAAGTGCTGTGCCCCTTTGGTTTTGATCATTTTACTTGTCGACTATTCTTGGCAGCTGAAGATGGACATATTGAAGTCTATAGAAGTCTATCATCCATCTTCAGCTGCTGAGAAGAGCTCACAAGTAATGATGACAGCTAAAGGGACACTGTGCTCAGCTGAGCACTTCTGCCCCTTCGTTTCAGTGATCAGTAGGGGTCTCAGCATCCAGACACCACCGATTAAAACCTTTGACCAGTCACTTATAACATATCAAAAATTTCTTAAAAGTGCAACTACCCTTTAAGTCAGACTGAAGATGGTAGAGGTTTAAATGAAAAAAACTTTGATTATTTGTTTCTGGATTTTCATGTTTACCTGAAGCAGCACAAATATGTATATTATAATGTATTTTTCTGGAGCACATGCCATACTTTATTATAACATATTAGGAGATACCCAAAAGAAACAGAACTTAATTTATTAAAAATGATCTATTTATTTGTATTTTGATACTTCAGTCTCCTTCCGAGTCCTCACCATTTGAAGCAATACAATTGTCCACTGCTCAAAACATTTCTTAAACTTGTCTCTTCTAATATCTTTAGTACCTGTACTATTTTTTGTTTTACCGCTTCAAGATCAACAAAAACACTTTCTATACTTCGAAACCAAGGAAATAGGAAGAAAGTCACATGGAGTGAGATCAGGTGAAAACGGAGGGTGAGGCAAGGGTGTCATGCCGTTTTCCATTAAAAAATTGCTTAACAGTCAGGTGATTGGCATTATCATAGAAGAAATAGTCACCTGATTGACACAAATCGGGGCATTTTCTTCATATACGTGGACATTTCACCTCATTTGAAATGGGAGAACCCTTCGTAAACCTGTGTGTTTTACTCATGGCAGCTTTCTTATACGCTCTTTGTAGCGTAACAACCTTATCTGTTGCTCTTTTTCCTTAAAGGAAATAAAATTTCACAGCTGTACGTTGTTTGTATGAATCAACCATCATAAAAATTGAACTTGTTGAAAAATAAATCACTGTGACTGAACGCAACCTCCCTTGACAGTGTTGGCTTTCACAGTGTTCCGCAGACATTCACCGCACAACAAAAGCAGATACTAG
This sequence comes from Eleutherodactylus coqui, assembly GCF_035609145.1. Taxonomy (NCBI): domain Eukaryota; kingdom Metazoa; phylum Chordata; class Amphibia; order Anura; family Eleutherodactylidae; genus Eleutherodactylus; species Eleutherodactylus coqui. Next base: position 154,612,981 of record NC_089840.1, read on the forward strand.
TAATGCCCTGCCCACCAGAAGAAGATTCTTGCTTCCTTGACGTACCGCCTCGTACACAGACTCCTATTATATAGGATACTAGCTCACCCGTCGCGCGTTGCTGCGAAGACAGACATACATTCGTTTTTATATATCTAGATAACAACCAATCACAGCGCCGCTTTTTTAGGTTACCTCAGTGGTATAATATATAACACCCAATCACAGCGCAGCTTATATATTACCTCAGCAGTATAAAATATAACAACCAATCACAGTGCAGCTTTCATGTTACGTCAGCAGTAAGAGAAACAACAACCAATCACAGCCCAACTTTTATTCTGTCTCAGCAATATAAAAAATAGCAACGAATCACAGCGCAGCATTCATTTCACCTCAGCGGTATAATATATAGCAACCAATCACAGCACAGCTTTTATTTTACCTCAGCATTCTCAATATCCAGGAATTGTCTTGTGATACGTTCGGCGGATGCATCATTTTGTAGTTGAACACACATCCCATTGCTCGTAATGCCTTTTGCTTTTGTGCTTGAGATGGAAATCAAACGATCTTTGTCTGGGGGGGGGGGGGGGGGGCATAACTGTCGACGACGCTCGCACGCCACCTATCGTAGGATAGATGTACTATGCCAGTAATCTTCCCAGGTGTGTACTCAACAACTTCCCATTAACTTTTCCTATTTATGACATAGTCAATGCTCGTGCCAAATTTCAAGTTTCTATTACATCGGGAAGCGAGAAAATTGGAATCCGTACGTAAAATTTGGACGCCAATTGTTTTGCACTTAAAATTGAATAATCGAGTTGGGACCCATTAACTTTTCCTATTTATGACATAATCAATGCGCGTGCCAAATTTCGAGTTTCTATTACATTGGGAAGCGAGAGAATTCGATTCCGTACATAAAATTTGGACGCTAATTCTTTTGCGCATAGAATTGAATAATCGAGTTGGGACCAATTAGTTTTTCCTATTTATGACATTCAATGCTCGTGCCAAATTTCGAGTTTCTATTACATTGGGAAGCGAGAGAATTCGATTCTGTACGTAAAATTTGGACGCTAATTCTTTTGCGCATATAATTGAATAATCGAGTTGGGACCCATTAGCTTTTCCTATTTATAACATATTGAATGCCCGGGCCAAATTTCAAGTTTCTATGTGAGAAAATTACATTCCGTACGTAAAATTTGGACGCTAATTCTTTGGTGCATAGAATCGAATAATCGAGTTGGGACCCATTAGCGTTTCCTAATTATGACATATTCAATGCCCTTGCCAAATTTCAAGTTTCTATGTGAGAAAATTACATTCCGTACGTAAAATTTGGACGCTAATTCTTTTGCGCATAGAATAGAATAATCGAGTTTGGACCCCTTAACTTTTCCTATTTATGACATAATCATGGCTCGTGCCAAATTTCAAGTTTCTATGACATTGGGAAGTGAGAGAATTAGATTTCGTACGCAAGATTTGGACGCTAATTCTTTAGCGCTTAGAATTGAATAATTGAGTTGGGACCCATTAGCTTTTCCTATTTATGACATAATCAATGCTCATGCCAAATTTCAAGTTTCTATGACATCGCGAAGTGCGAGAATTAGTGGCAGTGATGGAAATCAAACGATCTACGTGGGGGGGGGGGGGATTACCCCGGATTTTCTCTGCTCCCCTCTTTAGTTCCACCTTGCCACACTGTACTATAGTCAAGACTACTTTTCTATGCTGGCAGATTTCATTCTGTGAAAACAGTAAGCTTTTTTTCTGGTTATAAAAAGAAATTGACAGCTTGCTCTTACCACTCCCTTCTCATTGCTGACAGTATCAGACTGTGTAGGAACACATGTTCTTGACAGAGAGAATGGTAACACCTAGGTTTCAATTAAAGGGGTTGTCCCGCGCCGAAATGTTTTGTTTTTTTTCACAGACCCCCCCGTTCAGCGCGGGACAAACCCAAGGGACGTGATAAAAAAAAAAATAATTTTACTTACCCGAATCCCGTCTCTGCAGCTTCTTTCTTCTTTGCAGCCAAGATGGCCGCCGGGATCTTCACCCACGATGCACCGCGGGTCTTCTCCCATGGTGCACCGTGGGCTCTGTGCGGTCCATTGCCGATTCCAGCCTCCTGATTGGCTGTGATCGGCACACGTGACGGGGCGGAGCTACGTGATGACGTGTACAAGAGGGCGGAGCCAGAACACCGCTCGTGCCGAGACCGAAGAGAAGGGAAAAGACCCTTCTGCGCAAGCGCGTCTAATCGGGAGATTAGACGCTGAAATTAGACGGCACCATGGCGACGGGGACGCCAGCAACGGAGCAGGTAAGTGAATAACTTCTGTATGGCTCATATTTAATGCACGATGTACATTACAAAGTGCATTAATATGGCCATACAGAAGTGTACAACCCCACTTGCTGCCGCGGGACAACCCCTTTAAGCCTGAGCAATAGAGACTTTTTGTATACATTCTGTAGAATAAAAGTACTAAAACAGACCTGCCAAGTAGAGATGAGCGCGCATACTCGTCCGAGCTTGATGCTCGTTCGAGTATTAGGGTGCTCGAGATGCTCGTTACTCGAGACGAGCACCTAGACTTTTCTGAGAGTTGAACTAGCTTGCCCCATGCATCTAGGGTTGCTCTCATTGGTAGTGAGAGGCGGGGAATGTATAGTTTTGCTTTAAGAGGTGGGTATAATGTTGCTAGAATTTTTGCATAAATCAAAGAAGGTAATGGTGTTGAATCTACCATCTCCAGTTCCAAATTGGGCCAGCTGATCATCGAAGAGCGCGAAAACCATGAGGTGGATTGGTTAAGCAGCAGTGAGTTCCGGTACACCTTTAAATTAGGCATATCAACTCCTCCCTGTGACCTATGTAAGGACAGAGCAGAGAGAGAGAGAGAGATCCTAGGAGGTTTTCCGCTCCAGATGTAATCAGTCAGCTGTTTTTGTAGTTTCGCTATTATTGAGTGTGGAACCGGAACTGGCAGCGTTCGGAAGTAGTACATAACTTTAGGTAGAATTAGCATCTTGTAAAGTACTATGCGGCCTATCCATGAAGTTTGCTGTTTTTTAAAAGTTTCTAATTCGTTCTGTAACTTAATAATGGAAGAAAATTCTCAGGCGCCAAATCGGAGAGGGGAAAGCATATATTAATCCCTAGGAAGGGAATACTTTTTGTATGCCACCAGAAGGGAAACTAACTATCTCTGTCCTCAACTTCTCATCTATGTATATACCTAGAATTTGTGATTTAGAGATATTCAGCTTCTAAAAGGAAATTGTAGAAAATCGTGAAAGTACTACATATGCTGCTCTTATGGAAGTTACTGGGTTTGTTAGTGTTAGTAGTATATCGTCAGCAAATAGACTTATTTTGTGTTGCCTAGCGCCAGCATGTATTCCCTGTATGTTGGAGTTTAGTCTGATATGTTCTGCTAAAGGCTCCATCACCATAGTAAAAATTAATGGGGACAAAGGACATCCCTGACGGGTTCCATTTGTAATCTGGAAAGAATTTGAGAGTGTACCATCTACTAACACCTTGGCTGAGGGCGAGGTGTAGAGTGCTTTAATGCCTTCGAGGATATTTCCTTCAAGCCCAAATCTCTGCAGCACCTTAAATGCATAGCCCCAGTGAAGCCGATCGAAGGCTTTTTCAGCATCTAGTGATAAAAGAATAGCTGAGGTTTGAGAGGAGTCTAGTCTCGATAGGAGATTTAAAATTCTCCCTGTACCGTCAGGAGCCTGCCTTCCCTTTACAAAGCCAACCTGGTCTGTGTGGATGATGTCCGGTAGAATTTTGAGAAGCCTTTGGGCTATAATTTTTGAGAATAATTTTGTATCACAATTTTTTTTTTTTTAATCAACTTTTATTAGGATTTTTCATAATAATTTCCAATTTACATTGCATAAAGGCACGGAAATTAAAGGACAAACATTTCTTCTAACATACAGCATACATCTGGAGGTTCAGATCAGCTTACTCCATGCACTGAACCCAGGTCTCCACGGTCCCAATGAAACCCCCCCCCCCCATCCTCCATCAGGTGGACGTGGATGTCTGTAAGGAGGAAGACCAGGAGCCGTGCGATCAAACGAACACTGGAGGCGCCCCCCCTCCAGCACGGGTGGAGTACCTGTCAGTGCCCTTAAGGGAGGGCCCCAACAAATTGCCAGTCAGTGCATGCTGCTCAACTAGCAAAACCAATACAGCAGTACAAATAACATAACTTCTTCAAGAAAGAGGTAATAAGGGGTGGGGGTCGCTGGGTTTCGGGAGTGGGAAGGGAGGGGAAGGAGGAAGGGGGGGGGGAGGATTTTCTGCATTAAATTTCCTTAGGAACAGTCTCTCTCTTACCCCATGTAAAAATGCCTCGCCCACTTGGAGCAGTATGCGTCTGTGTTCAACGGTCGAGGTCCAGTCCATCGTCTCCGCCCCTAGGTGTCTGAAAAAAGCCGCTGCTCTTGGGCTAGGGGTGGCTCCCAACACACCTCTTTATATCAGGGTATTGAGTGCATTTGTTACTGATTCTTCTTACGTAAATCTCTCCAGGGATACCAGGTTAAGATGAAGTCCTCATGGGAACCCCTCGCCCAGCTCGTCAGCTCCTCCAGATTGCAAATCAGGTCGGCCTTTTCTCTTCATTGAATTAGAGAGGTCGGGACTTGTTGAAGCCAAATTAAGGGGATAAGTGCTTTGGCAGTGTCTATCAGATAGGCTATTAGTTTATTCTTGTAGGGATGGAAGTTTGTGGACGGTTTCCATAGGAAGACCATGTCCGGCGAGATTGAAAGGTCGGGGGAGAGGGCTCTCAAATCCCGCTCCACTTCCCTCCAAAATGTCTTGATGCCCGGGCAGTTCCACCAGATGTGTGGATAAGATCCAACTGCAGCATCGCATCTCCAGCATCTGTCATGGGAAGCTAATTTGTAATTATGAAGCCACTGAGGCGTTTTGTACCATCTGACTAGTAATTTGTAGTGGCTTTCTTGCATAAGGACACATGGTGATAGGCCATACGCCAGCTTCAGGATTAGTTTGGTGTCAGCTGTTGATAGTGAGATCTTCAATTCTTTTTCCCAGGAGATTAGAAAGGTGGGTTTAGCGAATAAGGGGGGAGCTATGAAGCACTTCCGAATATTAGAAATTTTTCTGGAGTTCAAGCTGTTTGTTTCTAAAGTGTTTTCAAAGTTTGTCTTAGGTCTGGTGGACACGTATTTGTTTTGGAAGACGTTGAGGATTTTTTTGGCGTGTGCCAGTTGTAGGAAGGAGAGGGTATTATTAGGGGCAAGTGTGCTCAGGATGTCACCTGGGGTCCTATGGGCTAAGTTCTGAATATCCCCCACCCTGCTTCCTCTTAGCTGCTTCCAGATGCTTAAGGAGCCTGGATCAGGGCGAAGCTCCAGCAGTCTATATAGACTTCGGATTGGAATCAGTGAAGATGGGGTTGGGGCTAAAGACTCTTTGAGTTTGTCCCAAGTTTCACATGGGCCCCTAAGTAGGGAGTTGAAACATTTCGCTCTATACTGGGTCTTTGCCGGGAACCACAGGTCCTCTAAGAGAGGGTCGCCATATGAGGCTTTCGCAAGCTTTTCTAACAGCAGGTCCCTGGATGGATGTGTTAGGTCCATCCAGTAACCAAGTTGGATGGCTTGGTAGTAGTCCCAGACGCTTGGCAGGTCCATACCCCCCTCCGACCTCCTCGTCATTAAACTATACGCTAGCCTAGGCCTCTTCTGTCTCCATACAAAACCCGTGAAGAGCGTACGGAGCGATTTGAAGAAGGACTGTGGGAGGTGAATAGGGACCATGCGTAATTTATACAGGACTAGGGGTAGAACGTATGCTTTCAAAATGTTTTTCCTACCAAACCACGATAGACATGGGAGATCGTATGAATGCAAAAGATTTTTGATAGAAGAGAGTAGGGGTAGGAAGTTTTGGTTAAATAGGTCTTCCGTCCTCTTGATAAGTTTCACTCCTAGATAGTCTACCACCGTCTCGGACCAGGCAAAAGGTGAACTGGATCTCCACGGCGCATCACATGTCTCTGAGATCGAGACATTGAGAATCATGGATTTGGTGAAGTTCACCTTAAAATTTGAGAGGAGACCGAAGTCTCGTAATAGTGTAGTTAATCTGGGTAGACTCCTTTCCGGCTGGGTAATCACAAACATTATGTCGTCTGCAAATGCAGCCGCTGATAATGTGTGTGAGTGGACGGTCAGACCCTTAATAATCGGGTCTTGTCTTACCCATTGGAGAAGGGGCTCCATGGTGAGGATAAAGAGCGTAGGGGATAATGGGCAGCCCTGTCTCGTCCCATTTTGAATATCAAACGGCAGGGATAGAGAGTCATTAATTTTTAGCCTAGAATGAGGTTTGGAATAGAGGGAGAACATAGCTGTGATGAGTGCCTGGGGAAAGTTAAATCTGAGATGGACTCTTTCCATGAAGATCCAGTCCACCCTATCGAAGGCCTTCTTAGCATCTGTGCTAACGAAGGCTGTTGGGATTTTTCGTGTTTGGGCATATCTCTCTACCCTCCCTGCCTCTAACGAAACCTGTCTGCTCCGGGTCTATTAGGGTGGGAATGTATTCACTCATTCACCTGGACAAAAGTTTAGCCCATATTTTAACATCCTGGTTGATGAGTGATATTGGTCTATAGCTACTACATTGTTCAGGATCTTTATTTTCTTTCTGAATGAGGGTGATATGGGCTTCTTGGGCCTGTTTAGGAAGATCCGCGCCATTTAGTAAGGCGTTAAATGTTTCTGTTAAGCGGGGAATCAGCTGGGTCCTGAAGGTTTTATAACAGGTTAGTGTTAGGCCATCAGGCCCTGGACTTTTACCCTGTGGGAAGGAGTCTAGGGTCTCTGCTACCTCTTTGTGTGTGATCGGGGTCAGTAGTGTAGACGCTTCTAGTGAGTCAAGTTTAGGGAGATTCAGAGAGCTCAGGGACGCATCTATTTTGTCTGTCGGGTAGGGAGGTCTCCCGACTCCTTTAAGTTGTATAATTGGGAATAGAATAGATAAAAGTGAGGTCATGAGTTTGCTGCCTCGGTTACCGTGGGCATAGGTCATCTGTTTAAGGTGCATGTGTTTTTTTGTTAAATTTATCTGAAAGAAAACAACGTAGTTGATGTCTCCTGGAGGCTAATTATTCTAAGTTACTTTTGGTTTGAGAGAGTTTTGCTGCGTATTCTAGTTTAGCTATTTGGGTTAAGTGGTTATCGATTTCTTTTTGATTTTGTTTCTTAACCCTTGAGCCGAGGGCTATCAGTAGACCTCTTACAAAAGCCTTGTGTGTCTCCCAAACCGTAGGCATTGCTATGTTCCCATCGTCATTATTCTTGAAGAACTCCTCGAGGAGCTCCCCTATGTTGGATCTTTCCTCAGGGGGGGTCTAACAGAGAGTCGTTTAGGTGCCATCTCCACTCACTGGGAGTTGGCTGGGGAAGGCAGATGTCTACGTGAATAGTTCCGTGGTCCGAGACGGTGATAGGATCCATGCTGGCTGTTTTTCAAGCAGGTTATGAGGCCGGGGGATATGTGAAGATAGTCAAGTCTTTGGAAGGAAGAGTGCACATGGGAGAAGTAGGAAAAGTCTTTGGTAGAGGGGTGTAGATAGCGCCAAGCGTCCAGGACCTCTAGTTCCCGTAAGGTGCGGCCCAGCCTCCTCAGTTTTACCTGGGAGATCTGGGAGCACCCCACAGAGGAGTCTAGCAGTGGGTTCAGCGTGACATTCAGGTCCCCCCCCCCCAGGATAATGTATCCTGCGGCGATCTGTTTCAGGTTTTCTAGTTGTTTGATTAGCCATGGTATTTGCTCTGAGTTGGGTGCGTAAAGGTTGGCAAGTGTTAGTTTTGTATTATTAATTGAGCCCTAAGGAAGAGTACTCTACCCTCCTCATCCTGGTATTGTGTGTCTAATTTAAATGGAATTGATTTATGAAAAACTATAGCTACCCCTTTGGAGGCTGAGCTCGGGTGCGAATTGTAGAAATATTGCGAGAAACCCAGTCCCTGTAGGGAAATGTGTTTGTCGTTTTTGAAATGTGTCTCCTGCATCATCCGTATTTTGGTTTTGCATTTTTTGAGGAGATAAGCGACGTTGTGTCTCTTACCCGAGGAGTTAAGACCTCGAACGTTGAACGACGTAATTCGCATTGAAGTCATCACGTGGGCTGAAGACTGAACCTGTGGAATCAAGCGAGAGGAAAGAGAGAGTGAGTCCTGTAATTTTCAAGGGAATCAGAAGCCCTCCTTCGACTTCTCAAGCTTTGGGTTGTAAGCTTTCATGAAGGAGGGGTGAGGGAAGATAGGGTGTGGAAGAGAGGGTGGAGGAAATGCAGATAAGGAGTAAGGTTAAGGTTAAGATCGTGGGAGTGCGTAAGACACACAGAGGAGTCGTCAGGAGGGTCACAGCCCACTCGGCCCCGCCTTAAGAGTGGGGAGCATGGGGAGTGTTCAGCTGGAGCCCCTGTGGCCCTTCAGGAGAATAAAAGACAGATAGGTTCAATAGGCAATAAGGCAATAAATTTATGAAACAGCTCTGCTATTTGTTTTGGGTGGAAAACTTCTTTTTTGGGACTCAGGGTCTAGCATAAAGGGAATTTTTGCTTTTAGAATTCACTTTTTGACTAACCTCGCCATCAGCCGGGAGGGTTTATTATTTGAAGCATAGTAATGTATTCGAGAATTTTTTATGGACTTGTCAAAGTTTTCCATAAGGAGAGTGCGTAATTTTTGTCTTAGCTTAAAGAGGATTTCATGTTTTTTCTCTATCTCTGAGGAAGGGGTGCAGAGCTTTTTCTCAGGGTCTGTAATTTGTAAGAGTGTTTTGGAGATCTCCCCCTACCTTACTTTTTTATGTTTTGCGCTTAGTTTGATGAGGACCCCTCTGATAAATGCTTGGTATGCATTCCATATCGTTAGAGGTGATACCTCTGGGGTCTCGTTCATGTTAAAATATTCTGTCAGAGCATCAGAAATATCTTTGAGATGGTGTGGGATTCTCATCAGGAAAAGATTATTCTGCCACATTTTGGATCCTCCCCCGTGGGGTCCCCAAACAAAAGAAGCTGTTATTTGTGCGTGATCAGACCAGGTGGTAGTGCCGATAGATGCGTCTGTGACATAGTAGATAGGTGGACGTTACCCTAACAAAAGATCTACACGTGAGAATGTCTTGTGGCGTGGGGAATAAAATGTATATTCTCTGGCTGAAGCGTTGAGGCAATGAAATGTATCATAGAGAGCCTCCCTTTGGAGCCAGGGCTGTAAGGAAGGGGCCCCTCTGGATATAAAGCATGAAGAATCAACATCTCTATTTGGGATGAGATTGAAATTTCCACACATAATTAATCTGCCACTTCCATGTCTCCTCAACTTTTTGATGGTTTTGTTTAGAAATCTTGTCTGTGCAGAGTTTGGCGCATAGACATTTAGTATAGTGAAGGGAATAGAATTCAGCTTACCAGAGAGAATCAAATACCTTCCTTTGGGATCCTGATCCTTATATGAAATTTCTAAGGTGACCGTGTTTTTGAAAGCGATCAAGACCTCTGCTTTTTTCTCTGGTGCGCAGGCCAAAAACACCTTAGGGAATTTGTTATGGGACATTTTTGGGCAAGCGGAGACATCAAAGTGGGTCTCTTGAACACAAATAATATCTGCATTGCTGACCAAAGCCTCTCTCCATAGTAAGGACCGTTTGAAGGGCGAGTTCAGCCCATTGGCATTCATGGAGAGAAGCTTAATAGTCATAATTACATGTCATAAAGCTGTACGAGTATGTGGTCTTTGTCGGATGTCTTAACAAATCAAGAATACACAGTTGAAATTTAACTTTTTTCAGGAGAAGACAATAATTAGACAAGTCCATAAAGCAGGGTTTGGGCTTGTACATGGGGGGTGGAGAAAAGTTTGCCCAATCAAGAGCTATAGCCAGCTATCTGGACTTAATTCCAGCTAGGTATGCAATGGGTTTAGCGGTCCAGTTCATCTGAGGAGAGGTGTTTCTCCAGTACTCTTGGTCTTCTCATTGGAACAGCTGAGATTGCTTCAGAGGGGTGCAAGTTCCAGGATTTCAACAGGGGGATTGCCTCCTCTGGAGTAGAAAGAACGTGTGACACTCCATCTCTTTGTATCACAAGCTTAGGGGGGGAAACCCCATTTGTAGGGGATCCTCTCCTTCCTAAGGGTGTTGGTAGTTGTGGCGAACTTTCTTCTCGCCTGCAGGGTAGCCTGAGAGAGATCCACATATAGTCGGATATCACCATAGGGAGCCGGAAGTTGGCTCAATTTTCGGACGGATTGCATCAGCATTTCTTTGACATAAAAGAAATGTAATCTTGCTATGACATTTCTTGGTGCTTTTTCCGAGATGAATTTTGGTTTAGGCAATCTATGTGCTCTGTCTATAGTGAGATCATTAGGAGATGCGTTTGGGATTATTGCTTTTATCAGTTGTTGCAGATAATTAGTGATCTCTGTTGGTGAAATGGATTCAGGAATGCCTCTGAATTTGACGTTGTTACGCTGATTTCTGTCTTCCATGTCAGCCAGTTTGATCTTTAGCATGTCGACTTCATCAGATAATGCGTAATGTGCGTCGATGAGGTTGCTATGTGAATGAGTTATCTCTCCCATTTTATTCCCTGTATGGGTAAGCCTCTCGTCAAATTCTTCTAAATTTGTTTTCAATGTGGCTGTTAGAGAATCAAATTTGCCTTCATAGACCTCTCCAGGGCTACCACCATTTCCTTCATAAAATTTTCAGTTGCGGGCTTCTTAGATGTCGACATGTCAGAAATAAAGTCCTCCATATTAGAGACTCTAGGTTCTTTCACCTGCTCATTTGTCAATTTTTGGTGTTGTTTTAATGGGCTAGAGGAAGGGGAGACATGCAGCTGTTTGTGTGAGTGTGAAGCCAGCACCATCTTAGACCCCTGCCGAGCTCCTTTGTAAGCGCTTTTCCCTCTAGCCGCCATTATAGTGCCCTGTTTGTGCACGTAGGGACTGTTAAAGCCTCCTTTATTTAGGCTCACCTGTAGGAACTCCTCTCCACAGGTGCTTAGGAACGGAGGTTCGGGTGTTGCAGCCGCCGGGGATTCTTCTTCTGCTTCTGACCGGGAATCAGCCAGAGCTGGAGTCTCAGGAGCGGCGTCACGCTTGTTGCTGTAGGGAGAGAAGTCCCCCAAGCGTCCCGGTCGAGCCCGAGAGGGTCTATGTCGGCTCATCAGCTGATCGGCAGTATGCTAGTTACACCCGGTGCAGGTATTCTCCGCTGGGTTTGCTGTGAGTTTGCTTTTAAAGGCTAATGCTCTCGTAGCTCCGAACTAGGCGACCATCACGGTGCTCAGCCAGGCCACGCCCCCCGCAGAGATTGTTCTTGAGACATCTTTGTCTTCTGATTGTAAACCACCAGACCAATCATGAAAAAATATTCAGATTTCAGACCAGACACATATACTTACCCTCCTTGCTCCAGAGTACCCCTTCTACAATCCTGTTATGTAGGGCAGTGAAGGGGTTAATTTTTAAAACCCTTGGCTGTTTATGGCAGCAAATAGATTAATTTTAGAATCCTTGATGGCCCAGGGCTTTTGACGCCGCTGCAGGTGAAGGCAAGATGTAGAGTCACATGACGTGGCTTTCCCATGCAGAGGAGTGAGAGAAAGATGGTGTCTGTTGCAGCTCCTGGTGATGGAGGTACTGCTAACTTCAGTTCAAGCCTTAGCACAGCAAATTGGCACTAAAGGGGTGGCAAAGTATCTGAATACTTAGCAGGAGGAAGTAGTGGAGTGATGAAGGTTGATGAGGATGGCAGCCATCACCAATGCATCTGAGTCTCAGCCCTGTGAGGAGTTAATGGAGGAAAAGGAGCAATAGCATGGAGCATTGGGCCGGTAACACTGGTGGTTCCAGGCAGCCAGAATGAGTGAGCAGAGGAATAGCAGTGTTCAGTGATCCAGGCGAATGTGCAGGGCTAGAGGTGTGTAAGAAAAGGTAGACAGGGGGAAGGCTGCAGCCTACGACTTGGCAGCACCTGCATTAAACTCTGCTGGAGATTCTCTGGAAGTTGCTGCAATTAATTTCTTACATGGTGTGGTTGAAGTACAAGGGTATGCAGCTGCGGCCCTGGCTCAAGGGGATATGGTTAGTAAACTTCACAGTCTGAAAACTGCTTGTGTGCCAAACTTCCTGATTTATTAATACAAATAGTGCATTTCACAGAAACAATGGAGAACGCGTTTCAGTTCTAACTCAAACCTTGTTCACCTCTACATCGGCATCTGAATAAACAGTAAATCAGAAGCGGCGCTCCAATGGTGTACAACGAAATTACAGACAGGAACAATCTAAAAGGGGACTCACCGCAACTGAACCGGTCCTAATGAAAGGAAACCGGTCAGTTCGTGGGTCCACTGAGGTATTTCAAATCAACGTTGGTGGTCCTGGGACATCCCCTAGGGGAGAGCAGCAGCGAGCGACTCCGAAACAGTGTTGTCAAGGAGGAAAGAAATGAAAATTTTAAAAGAAGCAGAAAAACTCACTTAATGCGCTCCATCCAACTGTATCAACAAGTGAAAATCTTACTTGATGTGGGGTGCCTTGGACTCCTGGCACCCCAATATCCAAAGAAGCAGGGAAATTCCAACGATGCAGAGGTGTGTTTCATAGAACAATTTATTATACACATACAAAGGCAAGTGGATATATATCGCAACGCGTTTCGGCTTTTTGTAAGCCTTTTTCAAGCATAAGGGACACATGTCTAGTGATTCCTATTTATAGCTGACATACTCTAAGAGGAAGGGGAAGGGGAGGGGTTTCAATCTAAACAATTTATAAACCATAAACAATGTATAATTTCTAATTGATAGCATCCCACTCTCATTATCAATAGTATAATATTATGGGTGTTTATACAGTATATAAACATATTGCACAATTCTTATATACTGTATAAACACCCATAATATTATACTATTGATAATGAGAGTGGGATGCTATCAATTAGAAATTATACATTGTTTATGGTTTATAAATTGTTTAGATTGAAACCCCTCCCCTTCCCCTTCCTCTTAGAGTATGTCAGCTATAAATAGGAATCACTAGACATGTGTCCCTTATGCTTGAAAAAGGCTTACAAAAAGCCGAAACGCGTTGCGATATATATCCACTTGCCTTTGTATGTGTATAATAAATTGTTCTATGAAACACACCTCTGCATCGTTGGAATTTCCCTGCTTCTTTGGATATTGGGGTGCCAGGAGTCCAAGGCACCCCACATCAAGTAAGATTTTCACTTGTTGATACAGTTGGATGGAGCGCATTAAGTGAGTTTTTCTGCTTCTTTTAAAATTTTCTACATCGGCATCTGCTCAACATCCTTAAAAACTTTATTTCTTAACTAGCTGATATACCCGGCTTCGCCCGAGTTAATTTGGTACTGGTGTTTATCTGGTGTTCACACGGAAAATCTTCTGAAGCTGTGGTTACTTTAGAGATACCGGAAAAACATATGTTCACCATTTTGCATAGTTCCCCAGGAAACATCACGGGGAGGTAACCATGCGACGTTTCTTTATATAAAATTACATCAGGAAGTGAGAGAATTAGATTTCATACGTTAAATTTGGACGCTAATTCTTTTGCACTTAGAATTGAATAATCGAGTTAGGACTAGAGATGAGCGAGCACCAAAATTCTCGGGTGCTCGTTACTCGAGACGAACTTTTCGAGATGCTTGAGGGTTCGTTTTGAATAACGAACCCCATTGAAGTCAATGGGCGACCCGAGCATTTTTGTATATCGCCGATGCTCGCTAAGGTTTTCATTTGTGAAAATCGGGGCAATTCAAGAAAGTGATGGGAACGACACAGAAACGGATAGGGCAGGTGAGGGGATACATGTTGGGCTGCATCTCAAGTTCCCAGGTCCCACTATTAAGCCACAATAGCGGCAAGAGTGCCCCCCCCCCCTCCCAACAATTTTTACTTCTGAAAAGCCCTCATTAGCAATGCATACCTTAGCTAAGCACCACACTACCTCCAACAAAGCACAATCACTGCCTGCATGACACTCCGCTGCCACTTCTCCTGGGTTACATGCTGCCAATTCCCCCCACCCACGACCCAGTGTCCACAGCGCACACCAAACTGTCCCTGCCCAGCCTTCAGCTGCCCTCATGCCACGCCACACTCATGTCTATTTATAAGTGTGTCTGCCACAGGAAAAGCAGGCACACACTGCAGAGGGTTGGCACGGCTAGGCAGCGACCCTCTTTAAAAGGGGCGGGGCGATAGCCCACAATGCTGTAAACAAGCAATGAGAAATCCAATCCTGTGCCACCTCCATCTGGAGCTGCACACGTGGGCATAGCAATGGGGAACCTATGTGCCACACACTATTCATTCTGTCAAGGTGTCTGCACGCCCCAGTCAGACCGCGTTTTTTTATAAATAGTCACAGGCAGGTACAACTCCGCAATGGGAATTCCGTGTGCACCCACAGCATGGGTGGGTGCCAGGAAGCCACCGGCGGTACATAAATATATCCCATTGCATTGCCCAACACAGCTGAGGTAGTAATGTCATGTTAAATGCAGGTGGGCTTCGGCCCACACTGCATGCCCCAGTCAGACTGGGGTTCTTTAGAAGTGGAAACAGATGCATTTACAACTCCCTGTGGACCCACAGCAAGGGTGGCTCCCTGGAACCCACCGGCGGTACATAAAAATATCCCATTGCATTGCCCAACACAGCAGATGTAACGTCAGCTGTAATGCAGGTGGGCTAAAAATTCATTTGATTACACTGTAGGCGAGGGCCCAAAAAAATTGCTGTATCAACAGTACTAATGTACATCAGAAAAATTGGCCATGGCCAACCAAGAGGGCAGGTGAAACCCATTAATCGCTTTGGTTAATGTGGCTTAATTGGTAACTAGGCCAGGAGGCAGCCCAGTTAAAATAAAAATTGGTGGAGGTGAAAGTTTCAACGCTTTAATGAGCATTGAAACGTATAAAAATTGTTTAGAAAAATTATATGACTGAGCCTTGTGGGCCTAAAAAATTGCCCATTCGGCGTGATTATGTGAGATTTCAGGAGGAGGAGGAGGAATATTATACACAGATTGATGAAGCGAAAAGGTCCCCGTTTTTGATGGGGATACAGAACGATGCTTCCATCCGCGGGTGCAGCCTTCCTATTGCTTAGGCATCGCTGCTGTCCGCTGGTGGAGAAGAGAAGTCTGGGGAAATCCAGGCTTTGTTCATCTTGATGAGTGTTAGCCTGTCGGCACTGTCGGTTGACAGGCGGGTACGCTTATCTGTGATGATTCCCCCAGCCGCACTAAACACCCTCTCTGACAAGACGCTAGCCGCAGGACAAGCAAGCACCTCCAGGGCATACAGCATGAGTTCAGGCCACGTGTCCAGCTTTGACACCCAGTAGTTGTAGGGGGCAGAGGCGTCACGGAGGACGGTCGTGCGATCGGCTACGTACTCCCTCACCATCCTTTTACAGTGCTCCCGCCGACTCAGCCGTGACTGGGGAGCGGTGACACAGTCTTGCTGGGGAGCCATAAAGCTGTCAAGGGCCTTAAAGAGTGTTGGCCTGCCTGTGCTGTACATGCTGCCTGATTTCCGCGCCTCCCCTGCTACCTGGCCCTCGGAACTGCGCCTTCGGCCACTAGCGCTGTCGTATGGGAATTTTACCATCAGTTTGTCCGCCAGGGTCCTGTGGTATAGCAACACTCTCTAACCCCTTTCCTCTTCAGGTATGAGAGTGGAAAGGTTCTCCTTATACCGTGGGTCGAGCAGTGTGTACACCCAGTAATCCGTAGTGGCCAGAATGCGTGTAACGCGAGGGTCACGAGAAAGGCATCCTAACATGAAGTCAGCCATGTGTGCCAGGGTACCTGTACGCAACACATGGTGGTCCTCACTCGGAAGATCACTTTCAGGATCCTCCTCCTCCTCCTCCTCCGGCCATGCACGCTGAAAGGATGACAGGCCAGCAGCATGTGTACCCTCACCAGTGGGCCAAGCTGTGTCTTCCCCCTCCTCCTCATCTTCCTCCTCCTCCTCCTCACCGCGCTGAGATATAGACAGGAGGGTGCTCTGACTATCCAGCGACATACTGTCTTCCCCCGGCTCTGTTTCCGAGTGCAAAGTGTCTGCCTTTATGCTTTGCAGGGAACTTCTCAAGAGGCATAGCAGAGGAATGGTGACGCTAATGATTGTCAGGAAACCAGGGAAAGCAGGAGTCGGGGGTCCCTGAAACGTAGCCCACAACCCCTGTCCCTGCCTACTTGCCTCGACTCCTGGCTAACCCAGGCGGGCAACTGGGCGACGGTCCCTACACTGGCTAGGGGAATGCTGGGGAAATCCACAATCCCTGGAAACAGAAAACAAACGGACAGACAACCAGAGCGAAGCACAAAGGAAAAACCGCAAACCAGTCCAGGAGCAAGCCAGGGTCAAGTACAAAAGTCAGTCCGGAGGAACGCAGTACAGAAGGAGGAGACAAAGTCAGGTCAGGGGGAAAGCCAAGGTCACAACACTAATAATCAGAACTACAAGGAAACGCTGGTGAGTGCAAGGAAGCCTATACAAATATTGGCAGTGTCAGGAAGCAACTGAGGGGTTTAAATGCTGTCAGAGCTCCCGCCCCAGCAGCTGATCGGGGCGGAGCACCTGACAGCAGCAGGATAATCAGAGTGTGCTGGGAGAACCTCCCTCAGCACTAGCAGACCAGCCTAGGTCAGTGGGGATGCAGCAGGCTGCCATGGAAACAGGAACACGCGCCGGGTAGCAGCCACCATGCTACTAGCACCTCTGCGCCGTGTAGGGGCCGAGCAGCCAGGAGTGATGACCAGCGTAGTAGTCCCCCTGCATCGCGCAAGGGCGACAGCGTCTGCCGTGCGGCCACGGCGACCCCGATAGCAGCCAATCCTGACAGTACCCCCCCCTCTTACGGGGGGACACCGGACCCCCATGACCCGGCGCTGGCTTGATGGGGTAGGTCATATGAAAGTGACGGACTAGCCGCGGAGCATGGACCTCCTGGGCCGGAACCCATAACCGCTCCTCGGGTCAACACCCCTTCCAGTGCACTAAATACTGGCAAGCACCCCGTACCAGCCAGGAGTCCAGATATCGTTCTAACTCGAATTCCATCTCTCCTTGGACAAGGGTGGGAGGAGGAGGTTTGCAGGTGGGTAATACAGAGGGAACGAACCTCTTCAAGAGCGACTTGTGGAAGATGTTATGCACCTTCCAGGAGTCAGGTAAGGTTAGTTCATAGGACACCGGGTTAATAACCTTGGAAATAGGGAATGGTCCGACAAAA
Source organism: Eleutherodactylus coqui (assembly GCF_035609145.1). Lineage (NCBI taxonomy): Eukaryota > Metazoa > Chordata > Amphibia > Anura > Eleutherodactylidae > Eleutherodactylus > Eleutherodactylus coqui. The sequence continues at coordinate 154,630,353 of NC_089840.1, forward strand.
CAAGGGGCTAACTTGAGAGTGGGTACCTTCAACTTTAAATTTCTTGTGGACAGATAGACCAGGTCACCAATTACAAAGGGGTCAGACAGAGTGAGTTTACCAGCACCTTGTTTCCGCAACTTCTCCTGCGATTCCAGTAAGTTCTTGCGAACCTGGACCCAGACTGCGTCCAGTTCCCCAGTAAAGGAGTCAGCCGACGGGTTATCCGACGGCAAGGAGACGGATACGGCAAAGCGGGGATGAAACCCGTAGTTGCAGAAAAAAGGGGAAAACTGAGATGATGAGCTGGTATGGTTATTTATAGCGAATTCCGCCAAAGGCAAAAACTTCACCCATTGTTCCTGGTTGTCCGAGACAAACAGACGAAGATACTGAATGAGTTCCTGATTCATACGCTCCGTCTGTCCGTTGGACTCAGGGTGAAAGGCGGAAGAGAACGACAGGTTGACATCGATGCGCTTACAGAACGCCTGCCAGAACCGTGCCACGAACTGTACCCCCCGATCAGAAACAATATCTTCTGGAACACCGTGTAAACGGACTATCTCCTTAATAAACAGGTCAGCAAGGTCCCTAGCTGAGGGTAATTTACTTAATGGGACAAAATGGGCCATCTTAGAAAATCTATCAACCACTACCCAGATGACGGTATTTCTCTGTGACGGGGGTAAATCCGTAATGAAATCCATGGATATGTGCGACCAAGGTTTACATGGAGCTGGTAGGGGAACGAACAGTTTGCCCTCCAGAAGGGCCTCCGGGGCAGCTTGCTGGGCGGCATATAGCAGAGATGAGATATTGGGGTTTAAGGCCGCTAGAACCACTCCAGGAGAGGGGATCCCCTCTGGCTGAGAATCCACGGGTTCAGGCACATCGAAGCTACGCGACAACGCGTCAGGTTTAGAAAATACATCAGCAAATTTGGTCAAATAATGTGGCCGGGTCAGTTCCTTGCATTCAGTGGTATGGACCTGAATGGCAGGCATGTGGTCACTGTACCCTGCCCCCCATCGGACTAACTCCAGAGTCTCCCAGTTGATGACTGGGTTATGGACCTTTAACCATGGCAGGCCGAGCACCACATCCACTGACAAATTTTCCATGACCAAAAAGGTACAAAGTTCTGTGTGGAAGGTCCCTACAGAAAACTTCAGCTCTGGGGTGACCCGACTGACATGTCCAGCTACTAAGGGTGTAGAATCAAGTCCAGACACCTGGACAGGAGGATCAAGGTTTCTTAACACCTTGGCTATGGGGGCAATGAAATCAGAATTAATGAAATTGGCGGCAGCCCCAGAATCTATGAAGACTTGGCCCGAAACATGGAAGGAATCAAACCCAATAGAGCATGGTAACAACAACTTGGAACATTCTGGGGGTACCTGGGCTCCTAAGTGATCCTCCTGGACAGCATTTAGGAGCGGAAGTCTTCCCAATTGCGGCCTCTTCTCACAGGATGCAACCCGGTGTCCAGGTTCTCCACAGTACAAGCACAGTCGGTTCTTGAGACAAAACTCCTTGCGTTGAGTGGGAGACATGGATCCCAGTTCCATGGGTTCTGAGGGAACAGCTGGCGAAACCTGGACGTCGGTCTCACGGGCTGATAACCCAGAACTGGTCCTGGGGAAGCATCTTGCCCTAAGGCGGCGGTCAGCTCTAATGGCTAGCGTCATGGCTTGCTCCAAACTGTCAGGCTCAGGATACGAAACAAGAAGGTCTTTCAGAGCCTCCGAGAGACCCATCAGAAATAAGTCCTTAAGGGCTCGATCATTCCAACCAGACTCAGCGCAATACTGTCGAAACTGAGAGCAATATTACTCCGCTGCCAGTCTACCCTGTCGCAGTTCTAACAACTTGGAAACTGCATACCCGGCCCTATCTGGTTCGTCATAGATCTGGCCTAACGCGGTAAAGAAAGAGTCCAGGGACTGCCTGATAGGCGAGTCGGCGGGCAAGGAAAAAGCCCAATTCTGCGGGTCACCTCTCAAGCGGGATATGACAATTCCCACTCTTTGGAACTCGGTTCCAGAGGAGTACGGACGCAAACCGAAATACAGCTTACACCCCTCCCGGAAGGAGAAAAACTGCCTCCGGTTCCCAGAAAAGAAATCAGGGAGGGTAGCCTTGGGCTCAAGCTTATCAGAATAAGCAGGAGGCAGCACCGCTGGTGCACTAGCTGCAGCCTGTTCCTGCTGGAGGAACCGTGTGGTTAAATCTTGCACCCTATCTGTCAGGCTCTGCACCTGATTAGCTAGGGCTGAAACAGCCTCCATAGATGGACTTAGTTTGGCTGGGCGGATGTAGGGACCGAAGAACGTCTTTTCGGCCAGTGTTTCTGTCAGGAAACCAGGGAAAGCAGGAGTCCGGGGTCCCTGAAACGTAGCCCACAACCCCTGTCCCTGCCTACTTGCCTCGACTCCTGGCTAACCCCAGGCGGGCAACTGGGCGACGGTCCCTACACTGGCTAGGGGAATGCTGGGGAAATCCACAATCCCTGGAAACAGAAAACAAACGGACAGACAGACAACCAGAGCGAAGCACAAAGGAAAAACCGCAAACCAGTCCAGGAGCAAGCCAGGGTCAAGTACAAAAGTCAGTCCGGAGGAACGCAGTACAGAAGGAGGAGACAAAGTCAGGTCAGGGGGAAAGCCAAGGTCACAACACTAATAATCAGGCCTACAAGGAAACGCTGGTGAGTGCAAGGAAGCCTATACAAACACTGGCAGTGTCAGGAAGCAACTGAGGGGTTTAAATGCTGTCAGAGCTCCCGCCCCAGCAGCTGATTGGGGCGGAGCACCTGACAGCAGCAGGATAATCAGAGTGTGCTGGGAGAACCTCCCTCAGCACTAGCAGACCAGCCTAGGTCAGTGGGGATGCAGCAGGCTGCCATGGAAACAGGAACCCGGCGCCGGGTAGCAGCCACCATGCTACTAGCACCTCTGCGCCGTGTAGGGGCCGAGCGGCCAGGAGTGATGACCAGCGTAGTAGTCCCCCTGCGTCGCGCAATCGCCGCAAGGGCGACAGCGTCTGCCGTGCGGCCACGGCGACCCCGATAGCAGCCAATCCTGACAATGATTGCAGCATCGCCACTCACCACCTGGGTAGACCCCTCAAACTTTCCAAGGACCTTGCAGATGTCTGCCAACCAGGCCCACTCTTCTCAAAATAATTGAGGAGGCTGACTCCCACTGCGCCGCCCATGTTGGAGTTGGTATTCCACTATAGCTCTACGCTGCTCATAGAGCCTGGCCAACATGTGGAGCGTAGAGTTCCACCATGTGGGCACGTCGCACAGCAGTCGGTGCACTGGCAGATTAAACCGATGTTGCAGGGTGCGCAGGGTGGCAGCGTCCGTGTGGGACTTGCGGAAATGTGCGCAGAGCCGGCGCACCTTTCTGAGCAGGTCTGACAAGCGAGGTTAGCTTTTCAGAAAGCGCTGAACCGCCAAATTAAAGACGTGGGCCAGGCATGGCACGTGCGTGAGGCTGCCGAGCTGCAGAGCCGCCACCAGGTTACGGCCGTTGTCACACACGACCATGCCCGGTTGGAGGCTCAGCGGCGCAAGCCAGCGGTCGGTCTGCTCTGTCAGACCCTGCAGCAGTTCGTGGGCTGTGTGCCTCTTATCTCCTAAGCTGAGTAGTTTCAGCACGGCCTGCTGACGCTTGTCCACCGCTGTGCTGCCACGCCACGCGACACCGACTGCTGGCGACGTGCTGCTGCTGCTGACACATCTTGATTGCGAGACAGAGGTTGCGGAGGAGGAGGAGGGTAGTTTAGTGGAGGAAGCATACACCGCCGCAGATACCACCACCGAGCTGTGGCCCGCAATTCTGGGGGTGGGTAGGACGTGAGCGATCCCAGGCTCTGACTCTGTCCCAGCCTCCACTAAATTCACCCAATGTGCCGTCAGGGAGATGTAGTGGCCCTGCCCGCCTGTGCTTGTCCACGTGTCTGTTGTTAAGTGGACCTTGGCAGTAACCGCGTTGGTGAGGGCGCGTACAATGTTGCGGGAGACGTGGTCGTGCAGGGCTGGGACAGCACATCGGGAAAAGTAGTGGCGACTGGGAACTGAGTAGCGCGGGGCCGCCGCCGCCATCATACTTTTGAAGGACTCCGTTTCCACAACCCTATACGGCAGCATCTCCAGGGTGATAAATTTGGCTACGTGCACGTTTAACGCTTGAGCGTGTGGGTGCGTGGCGGCGTACTTGCGCTTGCGCTCCAACACTTGCGCTAGCGACGGCTGGACGCTGCGCTGACAGACATTGCTGGATGGGGCCGAGGACAGCGGAGGTGAGGGTGTGGGTGCAGGCCAGGAGACGGTAGTGCCTGTGTCCGCAGAGCGGGGTTGGATCTCAGTGGCAGGTTGGGGCACAGGGGGAGAGGCAGCGGTTCAAACCGGAGGCGGTGAATGGCCTTCGTCCCACCTTGTGGGGTGCTTGGCCATCATATGTCTGCGCATGCTGGTGGTGGTGAGGCTGGTGGTGGTGGCTCCCCGGCTGATCTTGGCGCGACAAAGGTTGCACACCACTGTTCGTCGGTCGTCTGCACTCTCAGTGAAAAACTGCCAGGCCTTTGAGCACCTCGGCCTCTGCAGGGTGGCATGGCGCGAGGGTGCGCTTTGGGAAACAGTTGGTGGATTATTTTGTCTGGCCCTGCCTCTACCCCTGGCCACCGCACTGCCTCTTGCAACCTGCCCTGCTGCTGCCCTTGCCTCCCCCTCTGAAGACCTGTCCTCAGTAGGCGTAGAAAACCAGGTGGGGTCAGTCACCTCATTGTCCTGCTGCTCTTCCTCAGAATACTCAGTGCGCTCCTCCCTCGGACTAAATGCCCTTACTACTACCTCACTGATAGACAACTGTGTCTCATCGTCATCGGCCTCCTCACCCACTGAAAGGTCTTGAGACAGTTGCCGGAAGTCCCCAGCCTCATCCCCCGGACCCCGGGAACTTTGCAATGGTTGGGCATCAGTCACGATAAACTCCTCTGGTGGGAGAGGAACCACTGCTGCCCAATCTAAGCAGGGGCCTGAGAACAGTTCCCGGGAGTCTGCCCGCTCCTCAGAATGTCTCATTTTCATGGAGTGAGGAGGCTGGGAGGAAGGAGGAGCAGCAGCCAGAGGATTCTGAGTTGCAGCAGTGGACGGCGCAGAACTCTGGGTGGACGATAGGGTGCAGGAAGCACTTTCTGCCATCCACGACAGGACCTGCTCACACTGCTCATTTTCTAATAAGGGTCTACCGCGTGGACCCATTAAATGTGCTATGAATGTGGGGACGCCAGAAACATGCCTCTCTCCTAATCCCGCAGCAGTCGGCTGCGATACACCTGGATCAGGAGCTCGGCCTGTGCCCACACCCGGACTAGGGCCTCGGCGTCCTCGGCCGCGCCCACGTCCTCTAGGCCTACCCCTACCCCTCAGCATGCTGTATTACCAGGAATGCAGAAACACAACACTGTAATTAAATGTGCCGCTTATTGGCCTGTGGTTGGAGGCTGAGTTCGCTTACGGAGCGCCAGGAAATAATTTGCCGCAAGCCTGCTGTAACACTTAGCTGGCTGCGTATTTATTTGGAGAAATACTACCCCCAGCACACACGGACCCAGAACACTGAGCAGAGTGACAGGCAGGCCAAATAGTTTTTTTTCAAATATTTTTTTCTAAAGGACCACTGCGTATATTCAAGCTATAATATATGTCTTCTGGCCCTGGACTGTGTGACGGAACTGCAGTGTTGCACTGTTATTAACTGCAACAGACCGGTGATTTCAGAGCCAGGAAATAATTTGGCGCAAGCCTGCTGTAACACTTAGCTGGCTGCGTATTTATTTGGAGAACTACTACCCCCAGCAGACACAGACCCAGAACACTGAGCAGAGTGACAGGCAGGCCAAATAGTTTTTTTCAAATATTTTTTTCTAAAGGACCACTGCGTATATTCAAGCTATAATATATGTCTTCTGGCCCTGGACTGTGTGACGGAACTGCAGTGTTGCACTGTTATTAACTGCAACAGACCGGTGATTTCAGAGCCAGGAAATAATTTGGCGCAAGCCTGCTGTAACACTTAGCTGGCTGCGTATTTATTTGGAGAACTACTACCCCCAGCAGACACAGACCCAGAACACTGAGCAGAGTGACAGGCAGGCCAAATAGTTTTTTTTCAAATATTTTTTTCTAAAGGACCACTGCGTATATTCAATCTATAATATATGTCTTCTGGCCCTGGACTGTGTGACGGAACTGCAGTGTTGCACTGTTATTAACTGCAACAGACCGGTGATTTCAGAGCCAGGAAATAATTTGGCGCAAGCCTGCTGTAACACTTAGCTGGCGGCGTATTTATTTGGAGAACTACTACCACAGCACACACGGACCCAGAACACTGAGCAGAGTGACAGGCAGGCCAAATAGATTTTTTTCAAATATTTTTTTCTAAAGGACCACTGCGTATATTCAATCTATAATATATGTCTTCTGGCCCTGGACTGTGTGACGGAACTGCAGTGTTGCACTGTTATTAACTGCAACAGACCGGTGATTTCAGAGCCAGGAAATAATTTGGCGCAAGCCTGCTGTAACACTTAGCTGGCTGCGTATTTATTTGGAGAACTACTACCCCCAGCAGACACAGACCCAGAACACTGAGCAGAGTGACAGGCAGGCCAAATAGTTTTTTTCAAATATTTTTTTCTAAAGGACCACTGCGTATATTCAATCTATAATATATGCCTTCTGGCCATGGACTGTGTGACGGAACTGCAGTGTTACACTGTTATTAACTGCAACAGACCGGTGATTTCAGAGCCAGGAAATAATTTGGCGCAAGCCTGCTGTAACACTTAGCTGGCTGCGTATTTATTTGGAGAACTACTACCCCCAGCAGACACAGACCCAGAACACTGAGCAGAGTGACAGGCAGGCCAAATAGTTTTTTTCAAATATTTTTTTCTAAAGGACCACTGCGTATATTCAAGCTATAATATATGTCTTCTGGCCCTGGACTGTGTGACGGAACTGCAGTGTTGCACTGTTATTAACTGCAACAGACCGGTGATTTCAGAGCCAGGAAATAATTTGGCGCAAGCCTGCTGTAACACTTAGCTGGCTGCATATTTATTTGGAGAACTACTACCCCCAGCACACACAGACCCAGAACACTGAGCAGAGTGACAGGCAGGCCAAATAGATTTTTTTCAAATATTTTTTTTCTAAAGGACCACTGCGTATATTCAATCTATAATATATGCCTTCTGGCCCTGGACTGTGTGACGGAACTGCAGTGTTGCACTGTTATTAACTGCAACAGACCGGTGATTTCAGAGCCCGGAAATAATTTGGCGCAAGCCTGCTGTAACACTTAGCTGGCTGCGTATTTATTTGGAGAACTACTACTTCCAGCACACACGGACCCAGAACACTGAGCAGAGTGACAGGCAGGCCAAATAGAATTTTTTCAAGTATTTTTTTCAAAAGGACCACTGCGTATATTCAATCTATATATGTCTTCTGGCCCTGCCTACACAATTCTGTCCCTGATGTGTGTGTGACGGAACTGCAGTGTTGCACTGTTATTAACTGCAACAGACCGGTGATTTTAGAGCCAGGAAATAATTTGGCGCAAGCCTGCTGTAACACTTAGCAGGCTGCGTATTTATTTGGAGAACTACTACCCCCAGCAGACACAGACCCAGAACACTGAGCAGAGTGACAGGCAGGCCAAATAGTTTTTTTCAAATATTTTTTTCTAAAGGACCACTGCGTATATTCAATCTATAATATATGTCTTCTGGCCCTGGACTGTGTGACGGAACTGCAGTGTTGCACTGTTATTAACTGCAACAGACCGGTGATTTCAGAGCCAGGAAATAATTTGGCGCAAGCCTGCTGTAACACTTAGCTGGCTGCGTATTTATTTGGAGAACTACTACCCCCAGCAGACACAGACCCAGAACACTGAGCAGAGTGACAGGCAGGCCAAATAGTTTTTTTTCAAATATTTTTTTCTAAAGGACCACTGCGTATATTCAAGCTATAATATATGTCTTCTGGCCCTGGACTGTGTGACGGAACTGCAGTGTTGCACTGTTATTAACTGCAACAGACCGGTGATTTCAGAGCCAGGAAATAATTTGGCGCAAGCCTGCTGTAACACTTAGCTGGCGGCGTATTTATTTGGAGAACTACTACCACAGCACACACAGACCCAGAACACTGAGCAGAGTGACAGGCAGGCCAAATAGATTTTTTTCAAATATTTTTTTCTAAAGGACCACTGCGTATATTCAATCTATAATATATGTCTTCTGGCCCTGGACTGTGTGACGGAACTGCAGTGTTGCACTGTTATTAACTGCAACAGACCGGTGATTTCAGAGCCAGGAAATAATTTGGCGCAAGCCTGCTGTAACACTTAGCTGGCTGCGTATTTATTTGGAGAACTACTACCCCCAGCAGACACAGACCCAGAACACTGAGCAGAGTGACAGGCAGGCCAAATAGTTTTTTTCAAATATTTTTTTCTAAAGGACCACTGCGTATATTCAAGCTATAATATATGTCTTCTGGCCCTGGACTGTGTGACGGAACTGCAGTGTTGCACTGTTATTAACTGCAACAGACCGGTGATTTCAGAGCCAGGAAATAATTTGGCGCAAGCCTGCTGTAACACTTAGCTGGCTGCGTATTTATTTGGAGAACTACTACCCCCAGCAGACACAGACCCAGAACACTGAGCAGAGTGACAGGCAGGCCAAATAGTTTTTTTTTTTTTTTTCCAAATAATTTTTATTAGTAATTTTCAAAACGAACAATACAACAATTTCTCATATATTGTGTCCAGATGTGATTACATACAATCCTCCGATCTTTCACTTTACCTATAACCAACTGATAACATTCTATATTTACTAATATTCTTTATATACAGTTCAAAATGTTCACTGTTTACTATCATTTGGACCTATACTGAATATAGGTTTGCTATATTTGATACTTTTAACCTTAGCTTGGAGAAATTGCTTGCTCAAAGAGTGTCGGCAAAATCTCATTCTGCCGAGAAACTTCAAAAAGTTTGATCTGTAACTATTCTGGATCTTAGTATTTTCCCAGAATTTTTAAACAACTTTAAAACTTGAACTTATGCCAGGAGTACCACACCTCATTAAACTTGTGTAAACAATTATTGTTTTTTGCATGTATTCTTTCATAATAATAATGGTCCTTTACCATATCCAGCACCTCCGTTACTTTAGGGGGGGTCACCACTCTCCATTTCCTTGCAATTATACTTTTAGCTGCCAGCAGGAAGTGGCAAATCCACTTCCTATTACCTGGAGGAATGGATTCACACTCCACAAATAGCAAAGCTACCTGGGGAGACTTCTTCAGCTTCACTCCTGTTATGGTTTGTATCTTCTTGAAGACCTCCTCCCAGTAAGGTTGAACCACCGGACACGACCAAAATATGTGATACAGAGTCCCCTCTCCCCCGCACCCTCTCCAACAACCTCCATCTCCCCCTCCAAAACACCTAACCATCTTTGCAGGGGTATAATACCATCTGGATATTATTTTTTGATGTGTTTGGAGTAAACTAGCCGAATGAGTAGCTTTATTTGTCCAATTGAAAGACCTCAACCATTGGGCCGTGGAAAAGCTCTTTTTCAGATCTTGTTCCCAATTTATTAAGTGCATTCTTTTAAGGTCATTCATGCCCCCAGAGATGCAGTCATAAATTGCTTTAGTCGGTGAGCGTTGCTCAGATTTAATTTTTTGGAGCAATAGATCTAATTGAGTGGGGATAGAGCATTTCTCCAACTGGGATCTATTTAAGAAGGAAACTACTTTCATGTATGAGAAGAGCTCCGAGTTGGGTAAACCAAACCTTTCTTGAAGTTTTTCAAAGGAGAGTATTTTACCTTTCTCAAAAAGGTCTGATATCCATGAAAACCCCTTTTTACTCCATTCTTTGATGTTAATGTCTTGTATGTAGTATGTAAGAATTTCAAGGGGGAGCTTGGCTATTCCTTTTCTAGGAGAGGTTCTATAAATATGTGCAATATCCTTCCAGCACTGCACGGTCTTGATCATTATTGGGGACATATTCTGTACCTCCGAGTGTATACTGATGTGGGGATTGAGCTCCTCTAATATGGCGGCAGTGATGAGTAACCCCAAAGATCTGTTTTGGTTGATATGCTTTTCTATACTGCCCCAAGGGGTGGATATAGGTTCTCTCAGCCACGTCCCAGCTTGACCAGCTATAATAGCCTGATAGTATGACCACAGATTTGGAACTCCAAGGCCTCCCTGGTCTCTTCGCAGATAGAGAATCGAAGCTGCTACTCTAGGCCTCTTCCCCCCCCATATGAATGACAAAAGTTGCTTCTGGAGGTTCTGGACTGCACTCTTCGGGATAGGATAAGCTAGCGTCCGGAAAAGGTATAAAATTTTCGGGAGAAAGATCATTTTGTATAGTATTATTTTACCAACCCATGACAGCTCTTTCTTTGCTATATTAGTTAACTCTAGGTTTAGTGTGTGAAGTAGTGGGTTTAGGTTAGATGAAATAATAGTCGTTTTAGATTGGCATAGCTTTATCCCTAGGTATGGTAATTCCGCAGGCCATTTAAATGGGAATTCTTTTTGGATGTCTGATTTTAGCTTTTTGTCAATGTTTATTCCCAATATTAGAGACTTATCCGCATTTAGGCTGTAATAAGAAGCAGCACTAAATCGTATAATACACTCCCTTACTTCTCTCAGTGAGTTTAAAGGATCTTCCAACGTTAGCACCACATCATCCGCAAATAACCCTATCTTGTGCTGTCTTGTGTTATTAGAGATCCCTTTGATTTTTAAGTTAGTTCTAATTGCTTCTGCCATAGGTTCTATTACCATTACAAATAATAAGGGGGAGAGGGGACACCCCTGACGGGTGCCGTTCGTTATGTAAAAGGGGGTAGACAGAGCGCCATCCACCAAGATCCTTGCTGAAGGTTTCACGTAGAGTGCCCGAACCGCCTGCAGGAACTTTTCTCCCACATCGAATTTCCGGAGAACCGCGAAAGCGAATTCCCAGTGGACCCTATCGAACGCCTTCTCTGCATCCAGGGAAAGGAGGAGAGAAGGCGTCCGACTCGAGTCCATAATTCCCAACAGGTTCTGGGTTCTGCGCGCTCCATCAGCTGCATTTCTACCTTTTGTGAACCCATTTTGGTCACTGTGGATTACTTCTGGCAAGACCTCCAACAACCGCAAGGCTAGGATTTTAGAGTATAGCTTAGTATCAGAATTCAAAAGCGAGATGGGTCTAAAATTCGCTGGAATTGTCGGATCTTTACCTGGTTTTGGTAACGTTATGATGGTCGCTTGTGCCATTTCTTCAGGCATCTCGCTTTTATTCATAAAGTCATTGAATATAGAGGTCAATCGGGGTGAAAGAACAGGCGCAAATGATTTATAGTATTCATTCGATAGCCCGTCTGGGCCAGGGGATTTGTAGTTTTTAGAGAGTGTTATTACTTTGTTAACCTCCTCTAATGAAATGGGTTTATTTAAATCGATGTTTAATGGGCCTAACGAAGGTAGGGATATACTATCCAGGAACTGTCCTATGATCTCGGGAGTGGGTTGGGGGGTGTCTTTACAGTTTCTCAGATTATATAACTTTGCGTAAAATTTTTGGAATTGTTCCGCGATTTGTTGCGGGTGGGATATGCGCCTATTGGGATTCGACGGGCATTTTAAGTATGAAATTTTAGCTTTTACTTGTCTTTTCTTGACTAGGCTTGCCATCAGTTTCGAAGGCTTATCTATGTTGGAATAATAGTTTGCTTTGGAAAATACCTGGCCTTTATTGTAGTTTTCTAAAAGTTCATTTCTTAGTTCCTTTCGCAAGACAATCAGTTCTGAATGTTTGTTGTGGGGTGGGAGTTTTTGCTCTATTACTTCTTGTAACTTGATTTTTTCTAATAGGGAGGTAATTCTGGCTTGCCTGTTCTTTCTCTCTATAATCTTTATTTTGATTAAGGTCCCCCTGATCACCGCCTTATGTGCGTTCCAAATTATAAATTTGTCAGTTTCGGGATTTTCGTTTAATTTAAAGTATTCCAATAAGTCTTGCTTAATTTGTTCTTGGGTATGTGGTGTTTTAAATAAGTTTATGTCGTTCCTCCATATTCTAGTAGGGTTGAACGGCGGGCCCACTTTAAGGATGATGCTAATTGGAGAGTGGTCTGACCATGTAGTTATACCTATAGACGATCCTGTTACCGACGGAAGGGTCCATCTATCAACTAAAAATAGATCAATGCGGGAGAATGTTTTGAATCTGGGAGAAAAGAAAGTATATTCCCTGGAAGAGGAGTTGAGGCAACGAAAGGCATCATACATACTCTCTCTAAGAAGCCATGGTTGTAAGGTAGGTGCTGTCCTATGACTAGCTGTTGAGTCTATATCTTTGTTTGGTATAATGTTAAAATCCCCGCATATGATTAATTTTCCTTTCTGTACTTTCCTCAATTTTTTCATTACTTTATTTAGGAACGAAATTTGGGAGCTATTAGGGGCATAAATGTTGGCTATAGTAAGGGGGGTCTCGTTAATTAGTCCCTGAAGAATTATGTACCTGCCCTTCACATCAATAAATTGATTTTCTGCTGAAAAGCGGAAACCCTCTCTGAAGGCTATAACCACTCCCGCGTGTTTTTTGTTTTGGGCCGTGGCCGAGAAGACCTGAGGGAAGAGTTTATTTGTGAATTTGGACGATGCAAGCTCCGTAAAGTGTGTTTCCTGCACACATAAAATATCTGCTTTATTTGTTCTTGCATCTCTCCAAATCATTGCTCTCTTAAAGGGAGTGTTAAGCCCCTTTGCGTTTTGCGATATTATCTTAATGGACATGGAAGCATACAGATAAGCGTATGGTGTGGAATTTTCCTGGCAACATAAAACAATCAACATAACATATATTGCATATTATAGATAAAGAAACAATTACGCGACTCCTCTCCAGCTCCATTCCTCTCAGTTGGGAACAGTAGAATAGGGAGAGGCCACGCAACCTCAAACTAAGAATGTCTGACAATGTTCAGGGTTAACCTGTTAAAAGGTAAGAGAGGGGTAAGAGTTCGCCTTGTAGAACAAACCCTCGATTACTCACGTAAGGTGTGAGCTCAGACCCTTGAACGATGCCTTTTGAATCAAACATTTGCTTCACTTGTCGATGGAGTTGACGGCAACACTCTCCTGCTGGTTTCTTTTTTGGAGGTGTAATATTTGGACAGATGCGCTTCCTCCGAAATCTGAATATTCCACTGCTGTAAGATCTTTTTCCCTGCTTCCAGAGAGGAAATAACATGTAGAGAGTTATTTTTGTAGATTAGAATCTTTGTTGGGAAGCCCCACTTATAAGGAATGTTCGCGGTCCGTAAGGACGTAGTAATTTGCGAAAGAGCTCTTCTAGCTTTTATCGTGAGCTGCGACAGATCTGCGAACAAGCTTATGTTAGCATAGGCAGGTGGTAGAGAGTGGCTTTGCCTGACTGCAAGCATCAGATTTTCCTTTATGTGATAGAAATGCAGTCTTGCTATCACATCTCTCGGCACTGAATCCGGTAAGAAGCTTGGCTTAGCTAATCTATGTATTCTGTCAATTATACAGTCCTGGTCATTTGCATTTGGTATAATTGACTTAATTAAATTGACGAGGTATTGCTTTAATTCTGCCTGAGGAACACTTTCAGGAATGCCCCGTATCTTTACATTATTCCTCCTACTCCTGTCTTCTAGGTCTGCTAACTTGTTCTTGATAGCTTCAACTTCATCCTCCACTGTATAATGTGCATCTATCAAGCTATTATGTGATGAGGTGATTTCACCCATTTTCGTTTCTAGGTGATCTGTGCGCCCTTCTAGATCTTGTATTGCCTTATTGGCTGAAGTTGATAGGGCTTGAATATCTCTTTGCAGAGAGCTGTGAAGCGCCAAAATCATATTTTTGATGAAAACCTCTGATGCTGGAGCATCAGAGGAAGGAACATTTAATAGATGTTCTTCTCCAAACTGTAACTTTTGCTGACATAAGTTTGGAGATGGAGAAAGACAGGGTCTCTGCTTTTCTGGGCTTGTGGAGGGGGAGGATTGTAGGGAGGCAGATGGGGACCGGGAGCCTCTCGGCGCCATCTTAGATGGGCCTGCATCCTCACTATGCAGTGAATCATATTCCTCACTCACCCCTTCTTGCGGGAGATCCCTCAGAGGTCTCCTCCGTGACTTCTCCTTGTTGGCAGCTGGCTGCGGTGCTCTCTCCGAGGGAAGCGCGGGAGAGCGCTGTGTTTCCTCACAGGCTCCGGAACGAGTGATCGGAGCGGCGCCATCTTGTGAACTCCGCTGCGGCCTCCCCGAGCTCCGAGAGGAGAAGAAGTCCGACACTTTAGTAAGTGGAGTTTTGGAGTTCCTCCTTTTCGGCATCTCTTCTACCGGGTGTGAGACACCTTCTCTGCTTCGTCCGACGGGTCTGAAGTCGCTAATAGTCGCTTTGTAGGGTTTGTTAGAGCGGAGCAAGCCTTCACACGACTTCTCTCCGCTGCATCAGGCCACGCCCCTCCGCCAAATAGTTTTTTTTTTTTCAAATATTTTTTTCTAAAGGACCACTGCGTATATTCAAGCTATAATATATGTCTTCTGGCCCTGGACTGTGTGACGGAACTGCAGTGTTGCACTGTTATTAACTGCAACAGACCGGTGATTTCAGAGCCAGGAAATAATTTGGCGCAAGCCTGCTGTAACACTTAGCTGGCTGCGTATTTATTTGGAGAACTACTACCCCCAGCACACACGGACCCAGAACACTGAGCAGAGTGACAGGCAGGCCAAATAGATTTTTTTCAAATATTTTTTTTCTAAAGGACCACTGCGTATATTCAATCTATAATATATGCCTTCTGGCCCTGGACTGTGTGACGGAACTGCAGTGTTGCACTGTTATTAACTGCAACAGACCGGTGATTTCAGAGCCCGGAAATAATTTGGCGCAAGCCTGCTGTAACACTTAGCTGGCTGCGTATTTATTTGGAGAACTACTACTTCCAGCACACACGGACCCAGAACACTGAGCAGAGTGACAGGCAGGCCAAATATAATTTTTTCAAGTATTTTTTTCAAAAGGACCACTGCGTATATTCAATCTATATATGTCTTCTGGCCCTGCCTACACAATTCTGTCCCTGATGTGTGTGTGACGGAACTGCAGTGTTGCACTGTTATTAACTGCAACAGACCGGTGATTTCAGAGCCAGGAAATAATTTGGCGCAAGCCTGCTGTAACACTTAGCAGGCTGCGTATTTATTTGGAGAACTACTGTGAGGGTATATATATATATTGCCATATGTGTTTTTTATGCTTTTATACCTATATGCAAGTTTTATTCAATTCCAAATGAGAAAAAACGTAAATGTCGCCTTAAATCAGATATGCCAAGGTTTTGCAAGAAGATGTTCTAGAAGTTCAGAGAAAACCACCGAACCAGACGCAAGGACGCATGTACTTGGCTGTTTTCCCAGAAGCCCATATCAAGATGTTCAAATGTACATGACTGTTATATGATTTTCACTGTCTCAGTCCGCAAATCCGGACTGCCCATATATGGTTATAAGCCCATCACCCCTTGGTGGTGAGAGGGCAGAGGGTATAAGATCTCATGTAATCTGTAATAAAGTGCGCAGTTTTTTCTCCCGTGTGAGGAGCTAGACCAGACTCCTGTGTGTGGTGTCTCTTCTTACGGCCGGCAACGGGGCAAGTGGGGTGGGCCCGATTGGTGCTGTACTTAGAATTTAACCCTCATAAATGGCGCAACCAACTGGGGCGGTAAAATCGGAGCTTACAGCGCAATTCACCCGGATCCACGCTACTGAGAAAGCGTCCTGCTGCAAACCGAGCCTGATCAACTCACAAGAACTCCAGGTAAGACAAACATATATTTATGTTGTGTTTTACTGCGAGTCTTGCAGCAGGACTGACTATCTGTGGTTTGTGACCGGACGGGTTGGGTTAAGAGTTCTACACGGTAACTCGTGTGGGCTCCAGGTTTGCCGTCATGGACCACTGACCGTGATATGCGCACCAATGGCTCACCCAGAAATTAGTCTGTAGTTTATTTGTACTTTGAAGTCCGTAGCGTTTTAGCGATAGTGGAGATTGTTTGTTGTATCTGCAGAATTTTTTTTTTCTCTTACTTTTCATTTGATCTCACAAGAGAAGGGACCCTCAGGTTAGTTTAGTTAGTGGTTAATGGTTTAGCAGAGAGGGATGCATTTTGTGAGATGTCTCATAGAAAGAAGGGACTCTCGGTCGGTTTGCCTTATATATGGGGCTAGCGATTTGATTTCAGAGAGATGCATTTTTATGGGGCTGGTTCCATAAGGAGAAGGGACCCTCGGTTGTTCTGCCGGTATATAAGGGGCTGACAATTTGAGAATTAAGAGGGATGCATTCTATGGAGCGTGTTATTTTTATTTGTTGTTGATGTTCTAATATGCGTAAGATCTTATTAAAGAAGACAGAGCCCTCAAGGGCTGCCGCCGTGTGGATGAATCTGTAAAATGTAAGAAAAATCTAATGAAAATGTGTGACACCGACCCGCACGGCAGATTACAAAATGGTGTCTGGGAGGAGGTCTTTAGGACCGAGAGGTGCCTTGGAAGACCAAGGTTTGCTAGAAAGAGAGAGACAGTCAGAGTAAGTTACGTATGTACACATTATTTGTTTAAGAAAGTATCCGTAAGTGAAATGTTGAAAAGTACAGTAAGTGATCAAGAGGGCGTCAGGAGAGTGTCTATTGAAGGTTATATTGGCAGTTAGGTAGGGGAGAGAAAGTGCTGAAGTAACAAGCAAGTCGATAAGAACGTTACAATGCATGTGATTGGTTGGCAAAGAAAGAAAAAAAGTGTATAATACAAGATAGATAATAGATAATATGTATAATCCATACTAGGTGGATATATGTGTGTATATATATATATATACTGTATGTGCAAATAGTTAACAGCTTGCTCTTAGGGGAGAAGAGGTTGTTGACATATAGCTGCGACTCTGTGTAGCCTTCCAAGGTCAGGAAGATAACAGCGAGAGAGAAAATGTAATAACATCCTTGGTTAATATCTTTGCTTGCTTGCAATGAATTGAAATTAATTTAATTAGTTATACTGTCTTAGTAGGCAGGGAAATATAGTAATTTCTAATGTATATTCTTACTTATACAGGGGTTGAAAATGAATGTTGCAAGGTCCCAGGATATGTGTTAATTATGATTTCAAAATGTTTTTTCAATAGTTTGAGCTAAAACTGTGTTTCATAGTCGCGGAGAGATAACAGTCAGGGTCACAAGGGGGGCAGAAAAATACCCAGAGAAACTAAATACTTCAGCGTTTAATACAGCATATAATAGCTTCAGTAGATAAGAAATATAGAATATTACAGTCACTCAGCAAACTTTTTTCACATAATTTGTCATAAATAGCGCTCATTCACAATCTCATCTCAATAGAATTATGTACTTTATAAAAATTATAGCACTCACCTCGGTGTTTTTCAGCTGATGTATGTTTGTTTGTCAAACTTTTTTTGTCCGTGCATCTGTATGTACTGGTACACCTTCAAAGGGGGGTGACGGAGCAAACTTGGGAGCATGGATGGATGAGAGTTAGTGACCCGTGTTCAAGCTGTGGTGGAATGTGTGATGTGGATATTGACTGGGGATAGCAGTCCTCCCCATGCATGGGACTTTGCTTGGTTGTGATGTGGACGTGTAGACGGTTAAGCTGAAATGGAGTTGAGAAGACGGACGCAATGTGCCAATATCGAAGGGGTGGAGCTATATGATGTAATAGTACGTAATAATGTTTCATCCCTCCTCTTGCACAAGGGAGGGGGTGAGGATTTTGAGTTTTGTTGTTTGTTTTTTTTCTCCTGTCTGAGATTTGATAAGAAATTGCAGGCAGGAACAGACTAATAATGAATTCACTTAAAGGGATATCACATTTCCAATATTAATAGATGTCTTGTAGATTATTCTGCCCCAGTGTAACTCATGTTTCTGCTATAGGTGCTAACTTCTTACAGGCCTTATCTGCTTCCATCAAATCTTTTTACAATGTGGTACTAACTTAAACCCGGCTACTATTGTTCCAATTGAGTACCCTGGTTTAAAGGGGGGGAGGAATAGGCATAGGTGATCTAGGTATTGCAAGTCAGCCATTTTTAAATTCAGCCATTTTTAAATTTTGTTGCAAGCCATTTTTTAATTTTTTTAATTTTTTGCAACAAGATTCTAATCTTTTTCAAATAAAATATCAGCCTGATTGTCTAGCAGTGATGCAACAAGAAAATTTAAGTTTTAAAAAGTTACTGAAAGCCCTTGTTAATAATGCATATTTTGAGTTGTTTTTTATAGATGGTACCAGGGTGATTGACAACTCCACACTGGATATACAGTGGTCGCACAACAAGATGTCCTAAAAGCAGAATGTCTCCGCATGTCGCAGTACAAGAAGCGGAATTAAAAGCACTCACGGAGGCGTGTAGAGTGGAGGAAGGTAAGACGGCAAACATTTACACTGACTCCCGGTATGCATTTGGCATAGCTCATGATTACGGCCTAACATGGAAGGCCAGACAGTTTTTTACCACAGCAGGACAGCCAATTAAGAATGATGCAATGGTGCAGAGTCTCATGGAGGCCCTACTTCTACCTGACAAAGTGGAAAGCTCACACCAATTCCTACACCAGAGAAGCAAGAGGCAACGCCATCACAGGCCACACAGCAAAGGCAGCGGCCCTCAAGCCGTTGAAGAAAGAAGAAAAGAAGAATTTGATAATAATTTTGGACTTTGATTTGAACTTGGACTTTGATAACAACTTGGACTTTGATAATAATTTTGGGCTTTGATTTGAACTTGGACTTTGATAAAAACATTGGACTTTGGTATGCTAAAGACTTTACAGTTAAGAAAAAGAAAAATGGACTAAAAAGGGACGGCGTATGGTGAACAGTCAACAGCACTTGCCCACCATAGTCCCTGTGCCCAATGATGGCCCAGCTGACGCACGAAAAGACGCACCTCTCAAAGCAGTAATGATGTCGACGCTTGAACAAGGACGGGTGGCTCCTTGGTTTTCTGTAGCTGCTGCATCATTTGTCCAATTTTGCATGATCTTTGCCGTAAAGCAACAGGGCAGAAGTAAATTTGCCACATCACACTTGCCTAGACCACTCTACCCATTTCAGGGATTGCAAATTGGCTACACTCAGCTCCCACTTGTTGGGAAGCATGAAAATGTGCTTGTTGTTGTTGATTTCTTTTCAGGTTGGAGACCTACTCTGTTACCAAAGTAAATAAGCAGGTCATCGCACAGAAGCTCATGAATGAGGTAATCCGCAGATATGGGGTACCGGAAGTGATTGAGTCAAACAGAGGTACAAATGTCACAGATGAAATAATACAACACATCATGTCTGTTTTGGGTATATTCCAGGCTTTTCACACACCCTACCATCCGCGGAGTAGGGGGAAAGTAGATACAAAAGGCAATGAAGAAGGTAAAATTTTGAATTGAGTGTCTTCTATTAGTTTTTCTTTTTCTCCGGAGGGTACATGTCACAGTAGCTGAGCTTGGAGAATGATTTTCTTGTTAATTTTGTCATAGGCCTCTCCAAGGAATTGTCAATAATGTATTCTGTAGTCTCTGATTTTCTCCCAGGTCCTACAGATGAGTGTCACAATCTGAAACCAGGTGACAGGGTCTATGTGAAAAAGTTTGAGCGAGAAACCCGGTTTGAATGTCCTTACCAGATGTTGTTCACCCCAACTGCAGTCAAGCTCAAAGGAAAACCCACTTGGATCCACACTTCGCACTGAAAAAACTAATGATCCTGCATATCCTTTACATGTTATAATGTGGTACAATTCCTCTAACACACACCTTTGATTACTGTACACTAGCCCCCTGTTTCAGAACAAATTAATACAATCAATAAGACTACACTGAGGGTGAGAATCCAACACCGCATCGTGCTAAGAGAGACATTGACGTTCCAGGTGGTAACTTTGATCCACATGTATATATAGATGCAATAGGAGTGCCAAGGGGGGTGCGAGATTAATTTAATTCCAGAGATCAGTTTAAAGCAGGTTTTGAGTCCTTATTTTCTATTGTCACTGTTAATAATAATGTAGATTAGATGAATTATATCTATTACAATCAGCAGAGGTTTGTAAACTACACCAGAGATGCTTTGCAAGGGTTAGCTGACCAGTTAGGGCCCACTGCATCCATGGCGTTCCAAAATAGAGTAGCCGTGGATATGATTTTAGCAGAAAGAGGTGGGGTATGTAATTTCCTGTATGTGTATTATCCCTTTGATAAAAGAGTATGAGTAAGGGACTGGATGATGTGACCAAAATTTCCCTTGTTTGAAAAAAGATGAAGAGCCAGTTCCGATAATGCCAACCAGGTACGTTACCAGAAGAATGGAGAAATGGACTAGTACTGCGCCGCCTCAGTCTCATAAGATGGACTGTCAGTGGACTTCCCATTTGCCTAGGGAAAGTGCAGAAGACCTTAGGTTCCGGCGAGGGCACACCCTGTGGGGTGTTAACTTGTACAGATAGAGGGTATGGAGGCCCGGAAATAAGCCCAGGGAATCCATGGCCTCCTTCTGAGGTGAGGTAGGGATCCCTTCCCTTTTAGGAGTAGGGACTTACGGGCAGTGGAGAAACCCTGACGTAAGGGAGAGACGACCGAGGAAGAGTGCAAGGTCTGATGCTTGATCTCCATATTAAGTTTTTTAGGGGGGTTTGTGAGGGTATATATATATATTGCCATATGTGTTTTTTATGCTTTTATACCTATATGCAAGTTTTATTCAATTCCAAATGAGAAAAAACGTAAATGTCGCCTTAAATCAGATATGCCAAGGTTTTGCAAGAAGATGTTCTAGAAGTTCAGAGAAAACCACCGAACCAGACGCAAGGACGCATGTACTTGGCTGTTTTCCCAGAAGCCCATATCAAGATGTTCAAATGTACATGACTGTTATATGATTTTCACTGTCTCAGTCCGCAAATCCGGACTGCCCATATATGGTTATAAGCCCATCACCCCTTGGTGGTGAGAGGGCAGAGGGTATAAGATCTCATGTAATCTGTAATAAAGTGCGCAGTTTTTTCTCCCGTGTGAGGAGCTAGACCAGACTCCTGTGTGTGGTGTCTCTTCTTACGGCCGGCAACGGGGCAAGTGGGGTGGGCCCGATTGGTGCTGTACTTAGAATTTAACCCTCATACTACTACCCCCAGCAGACACAGACCCAGAACACTGAGCAGAGTGACAGGCAGGCCAAATAGATTTTTTTCAAATATTTTTTTTCTAAAGGACCACTGCGTATATTCAATCTATAATATATGCCTTCTGGCCCTGGACTGTGTGACGGAACTGCAGTGTTGCACTGTTATTAACTGCAACAGACCGGTGATTTCAGAGCCAGGAAATAATTTGGCGCAAGCCTGCTGTAACACTTAGCTGGCTGCGTATTTATTTGGAGAACTACTACCCCCAGCACACACAGACCCAGAACACTGAGCAGAGTGACAGGCAGGCCAAATAGATTTTTTTCAAATATTTTTTTTCTAAAGGACCACTGCGTATATTCAATCTATAATATATGCCTTCTGGCCCTGGACTGTGTGACGGAACTGCAGTGTTGCACTGTTATTAACTGCAACAGACCGGTGATTTCAGAGCCAGGAAATAATTTGGCGCAAGCCTGCTGTAACACTTAGCTGGCGGCGTATTTATTTGGAGAACTACTACCACAGCACACACGGACCCAGAACACTGAGCAGAGTGACAGGCAGGCCAAATAGATTTTTTTCAAATATTTTTTTCAAAAGGACCACTGCGTATATTCAATCTATATATGTCTTCTGGCCCTGCCTACACAATTCTGTCCCTGATGTGTGTGTGACGGAACTGCAGTGTTGCACTGTTATTAACTGCAACAGACCGGTGATTTCAGAGCCAGGAAATAATTTGGCGCAAGCCTGCTGTAACACTTAGCTGGCTGCGTATTTATTTGGAGAACTACTACCCCCAGCAGACACAGACCCAGAACACTGAGCAGAGTGACAGGCAGGCCAAATAGTTTTTTTCAAATATTATTTTCTAAAGGACCACTGCGTATGTTCAAGCTATAATATATGTCTTCTGGCCCTGTCTACACAATTCTCTCCCTGGAGTATTACTGCAGGGCGCAATGCTCTACACGGCCGATATACAAAAAAAAAAAAAATGTGCAACACTGCTAAAAGCAGCCTCCACACTACTGCACACGGTTAGATGTGGCCCTAAGAAGGACCGTTGGGGTTCTTGAAGCCTACACTAACTCCTAACACTCTTCCTACAGCAGCTCCAACACGATACCACTGTCCCTCAGCTATCTCACAACGCATCTGAGGAGAGCCGCGGGAGGGGCCGATTTTTATACTCGGGAGACACCTGATCTCCCCAGCCACTCACTGCAGGAAGGTGGTATAGGGCTTGAACGTCACAGGGGGAAGTTGTAATGCCTTCCCTGTCTTTCAATTGGCCAGAAAGGCGCGCTAACGTCTCAGAGAGGAAAGTGAAAGTAACCCGAACATTGCGTGGTACTCGTTACGAGTAACGAGCATCTTGAACACGCTAATACTCGAACGAGTATCAAGCTCGGACGAGTACGTTCGCTCATCTCTAGTTAGGACCCATTATCTTTTCCTATTTATGACATAATCAATGCCCGTACCAAATTTCACATTTCTATGACACCGGAAAGTGAGAAAATTACATTCCATATGTAAAATTTGGATGCTAATTCTTTTGCGCTTAGAATTGAACAATCGAGGTGGGACCCATAAACTTTTCCTATTTATGACATAATCAATGCCCGTGCGAAATTTCATGTTTCTATGACACCAAGAAGTGAGAGAGTTAGATTCCGTACGTAAAATTTGGACGCTAGTTCTTTTGTGCTAGAATTGAATAATCGAGTTGGGACCTATTAGCTTTTCCAATTTATGACATAATCAATGCTTGTGCCACATTTCACGTTTCTATGACACCGGAAAGTGAGAAAATTACATTCCGTACATAAAATTTGGTCGCTAATTCTTTTGCGCATATAATTGAATAATCTAATTGGGACCCATTAGTTTTTCCTATTCATGACATAATCAATGCTCGTGCCAAATTTCACGTTTCTATGACACCGGAAAGTGAGAGAAATAGATTCCGTACATAAAATTTGGACGCTAATTCTTTTGCGCATGGAATTGAATATTCGAGTTGGGACCCATTAACTTTTCCTATTTATGACATATTCAATGCCCGTGTGAAATTTTAAGTTTCTATGTGAGAAAATTACATTCCGTACGTAAAATTTGGACGCTAATTCTTTTGCACATAGAATTGAATAATCGAGTTGGGACCCATTAACTTTTCCTATTTATGACATATTCAATGCCCGTGTGAAATTTTAAGTTTCTATGTGAGAAAATTACATTCCGCACGTAAAATTTGGACGCTATTTCTTTTGCGCATAGAATTGAATAATGGAGTTGGGACCCATTAGCTTTTCCTAATTATGACATAATCAATGCTCGTGCCAAATTTCACATTTCTATGACACTGGAAAGTGAGAAAAATACATTCCGTACATAAAATTTGGATGCTAATTCTTTTGCGCATCGAATTGAATAATCGAGTTAGGACCCATTAGCCTTTCCTATTTATAACATAATCAATGCTCGTGCCAAATTTCACGTTTCTATGACACCGGAAAGTGAGAAAATTACATTCCGTCCGTAAAATTTGGACGCTAATTCTTTTGTGCATAGAATTTAATAATCGAGTTGGGACCCATTAGCTTTTCCTATTCCTGACATAATCAATGCTCCTGCCAAATTTCGAGTTTCTATGACTCCGGGAAGTGAGAGAATTATATTCCGTACGTAAAATTTGGACGCTAATTCTTTTGCGCATAGAATAGAATAATCGAGTTTGGACCCCTTAACTTTTCCTATTTATGACATATTCAATGCCCGTGCCAAATTTTAAGTTTCTATGACATTGGGAAAGGAGAGATTTAGATTACGTACGTAAAATTTTGACGCTAATTCTTTTGCGCTAGAATTGAATAATCGAGTTGGGACCCATTAGCTTTTCCTATTTTGGAGATAATCTATGCTTTTGCCAAAATTCATGTTTCTACGACATCGGGAAGTTGGAGAACTTTTGGCGAGTCAGTCAGTGAGTGAGTGAGTCAGTCAGTCAGTCAGTCAGTCAGTCAGTCAGTCAGTCAGTCAGTCAGTAAGGGCCTTCAGCTTTATATATATAGACTAGCGTACCCGTCGCGCGTTGCCGCGAAGACAGACATACATACATTCGTTTTTATATATCTAGATCACAACCAATCACAGCGCAGCTTTCAAGTTACCTCAGCGGTATAATATATAACAACCAATCACAGCACAGCTTTCATGTTACCTCAGCGGGATAATATATAGCAACCAATCACAGCACAGCTTTCATGTTACCTCAGCAGTATAAGAAATAGCAACCAATCAGAGCACAGCTTTCATTTTACCTCAGCAGTATAAGAAATTGCAACCAATCACAGCACAGCTTTCATTTTACCTCAGCATTCTCAATATCCAGCAATTGTCTTGCGAAACGTTCGGCGGATGCATCATTTTGTAGTTGAACACGCATCCCGTTGCTCGTAATGCCTTCTGCTTTTGTGCTTGAGATGGAAATCAAACGATCTTTGTCTGGGGGGGCATAACTGTCGACGATGCTCGCAGGATAGTTGTACTATGCCAGTAATCTTCCCAGGAGTGTACTCAACAACTTCCCAAAGTTTCATGGCGATTAGATGAATACTGTAGTAGCGCAAAAAGGACAGACAGACATACATTCCTTTTTATATAAATAGATGACATCAGGAAGTGAGAGAATTAGATTCCGTACGTAAAATTTGGGCGCTAATTATTTTGCGTTTAGAATTGAATAATTGAGTTGGGACCTATTAACTTTTCCTATTTATGACATAATCAATGCCCGTGCCAAATTTCAAGTTTCTATGACATTGGGAAGCGAGAAAATTAGATTCTGTACGTAAAATTTGGACGCTAATTCTTTTGCGCTTAGAATTGAATAATCGAGTTGGGACCCATTACCTTTTCCTATTTATGACATAATCAATGGTTGTGCTAATTTCAAGTTTCTATGACATTGGGAAGTGAGAAAATTACATTCCGTACGTAAAATTTGGACGCTAATTCTTTGGCGCTTAGAATTGAATAATTGAGTTTGGACCCATTAACTTTTCCTATTTATGACATAATCAATGCTCATGCCAAATTTCAAGTTTCTATGACATTGGGAAGCGAGAAAATTAGATTCCGTACGTAAAATTTGGACGCTAATTCTTTTGCGCATAGAATTGAATAATCGAGTTGGGACCCATTAGCTTTTCCTATTTATGACATATTCAATGCCCGTGCCAAATTTCAAGTTTCTATGTGAGAAAATTACATTCCGTACGTAAATTTGGACGCTAATTCTTTTGCGCAAGGAATCGAATAATCGAGTTGGGACCTATTAGCGTTTCCTATTTATGACATATTCAATGCCTGTGCCAATTTTCAAGTTTCTATGTGAGAAAATTACATTCCGTACGTAAATTTGGACGCTAAATCTTTGGCGCATAGAATTGAATAATCCAGTTGGGACCCATTAGCTTTTCCTATTTATGACATAATCAATGCATCTGCCAAATTTCCTGTTTCTGCGACATTGGGAAGTGAGAGAATTAGTGGCAACGATGGAAATCGAACGATCTACGTGGGGGGGGGGGGGACGTAACTGTCGACGACGCTCGCATGCACGCCATTTATCATAGAATAGTTGTACTATGCCTATAATCTTCCCAGGAGTGTACTCAACAACTTCCCAAAGTTTCATGGCGATCGGATGAATGGTGTAGTAGCGCATAAAAGACAAATACACACACACACAGACAGACAGACAGACAGACACACATACACGCATACATTCAATTTTATATATATAGACTAGCTGATATACCCGGCTTCGCCCGAGTTAATTTGGTACTGGTGTTTATCTGATGTTCAGACAGAAAATCTTCTGAAGCCGTGGTTACTTTAGAGATACCGGAAAAACATATGTTCACCATTTTGCATAGTTCTCTGCGTTACCCAGGAAACATCATGGGAGGGTAACCATGCGAAGTTTCCTTCATATAAAATGACATCAGGAAATGAGAGAATTAGATTTCATGTGTAAAATTTGGACGCTAATTCTTTTGCACTTTATTTTAGAATTGAATAATTGAGTTGGGACCCATTAGCTTTTCCTATTTATGAGATAATCAATGCTCGTGCTAAATTTCACGTTTCTATGACACCGGAAAGTGAGAAAAATACATTCCGTACGTAAAATTTGGACGCTAATTCTTTTGCGCATAGAATTAAATAATCGAGTTGGGACCCATTAACTTTTCCTATTTATGACATAATCAATGCTCGTGCCAAATTTCACGTTTATATGACACTGGAAAGTGAGAAAATTAGATTCCGTACGTAAAATTTGGATGCTAATTCTTTTGCGCATAGAATTGAATAATCGAGTTGGGACCCATTAGCTTATTCTTTTTATGACATAATCAATGCTCGTGCCAAATTTCACGTTTCTATGACACCGGAAAGGGAAGAAATTACATTCCGTACGTAAAATTTGGACGCTAATTCTTTTGCGCATAGAATTGAATAATCGAGTTGGGACCCATTAACTTTTCCTATTTATGACATAATCAATGCTCGAGCCAAATTTCACGTTTCTATGACACCGGAAAGTGAGAAAAATGCATTCCGTACGTACAATTTGGATGCTAATTCTTTTGCGCAAAGAATTGAATAATCGAGTTGGGACCCATTAACTTTTCCTATTTATGACATATTCAATGCCCGTGCCAAATTTTAAGTTTCTATGTGAGAAAATTACTTTCCGTACGTAAAATTTGGACGCTAATTCTTTTGCGCATAGAATTGAATAATCGAGTTGGGGCCCATTAGCTTTTCCTATTTAGGACATAATCAATGCTCATGCCAAATTTCACGTTTCTATGACACCGGAAAGTGAGAAAATTACATTCCGTACGTAAAATTTGGACGCTAATTCTTTTGCGCATAGAATTGAATAATTGAGTTGGGACCCATTAACTTCTCCTATTTATGACATAATCAATGCCCGTGCCAAATTTTAAGTTTCTATAACATTGGGAAGTGAGAGATTTAGATTACGTGCGTAAAATTTCGACGCTAATTCTTTTGCGCTAGAATTGAATAATCAAGTTGGGACCCATTAACTTTTCCTATTTATGACATATTCAATGCCCGTGCGAAAATTTAAGTTTCTATGACATTGGGAAGAGAGAGATTTAGATTACGTACGTAAAATTTTGACGCTAATTCTTTTGCGCTAGAATTGAATAATGGAGTTGGGACCCATTAGCTTTTACTATTTATGACATAATCAATGCTCGTGCCAAATTTCATGTTACTATGACATCGGAAAGTGAAAAAATTACATTCTGCACGTAAAATTTTGACGCCAATTGTTTTGCGCTAGAATTGAAAAATGGAGTTGGGACCTATTAACTTTTCCTATTTATGACATAATCAATGCTCGTGTCAAATTTCCCTTTTCTATGACACCGAAAAGTGAGAAAATTACAATCCGCACGTAAAATTTGGACGCTAATTCTTTTGCGCATAGAATTGAATAATCGAGTTGGAACCCATTAGCTTTTCCTATTTATGACATAATCAATGCTCGTGCCAAATTTCCTGTTTCTATTACACCGGAAAGTGAGAAAATTAGATTCCGTACGTAAACTTTGGACACTAATTTTTTGCGCATACAATTGAATAATGGAGTTGGGACCCATTAGCTTTTACTATTTATGACATAATCAATGCTCGTGCCAAATTTCCCGTTTCTATGACACCGGAAAGTGAAAAAATTACATTCCGCACGTAAAATTTGGATGCTAATTCTTTTGTGCATAGAATTGAATAATCAAGTTGGGACCCATTAGCTTTTCCTACTTATGACATAATCAATGCTCGTGCCAAATTTCACGTTTCTATGACACCGGAAAGTGAGAAAATTACATTCCGCACGTAAAATTCCGACGCCAATTCTTTTGCGCTAGAATTGAATAATCGAGTTGGGACCCATTCACTTTTCCTATTTATGACATAATCAATGCTCGTGCCAAATTTCCCGTTTCTATGACACCGGAAAGTGAGAAAATTACATTCCGCACGTAAAATTAGGACGCTAAATCTTTTGCGCATAGAATTGAATAATCGAGTTGGGACCCATTAGCTTTTCCTATTTATGACATAATCAATGCTCCTGCCAAATTTCACGTTTCTATGACATTGGGAAGTGAGAGATTTAGATTATGTACGTAAAATTTTGACGCCAATTCTTTTGCGCATAGAATTGAATAATTGAGTTGGGACCCATTAACTTTTCCTATTTATGACAAAATCAATGCTCGTGCCAAATTTCCCGTTCCTATGGCATTGGGAAGTGAGTGATTTAGATTATGTACGTTAAATTTCGACGCCAACTATTTTGCGCTAGAATTGAATAATCGAGTTGGGACCCAATTTATTTTCCTATTTTGGAGATAATCTATGCTTGCGCCAAATTTCATGTTTCTACAACATTGGGAAGTTGGAGAACTTTTGGCGAGTGAGTCAGTCAGTCAGTCAGTCAGTCAGTCAGTGAGGGCTTTCAGCTTTATATATATAGATTACTTAATTAAAACCATCTGAGTTAACCCATAATCAACAAACAACACTGAATGCTTTTTTGTCTGTCTCTTCCCACTAGACTCAACATTAAAAGCAACAGTTACAGTCGCTCAAATCCATCATTATTTCAATCTGGTTCATTTCACATATATTAAGAAAACATAGTTATTATTTGGTATTACTTACACATGGAAAAAATTAATTGACATAATATGCTATTATGTTGGAGAAGCTTTTTTTTCTTTTAGTGTACAAAATATTATGACCTTTGCAACAATTTAATATCTACACACTATAAGATCATATGTCAATGAATATAAAAAAGATCAGACTTTAAATTCATGCTATTTGGATATCTCGTGCCAAGTGTAAATATCCAATATGCATCTCTCTTAAACACTTGCTCCTGACTTACAACACCTCTCTTGACATTGAATACACTTTCTATGCCATGAAATATA
Source organism: Eleutherodactylus coqui (assembly GCF_035609145.1). Classification (NCBI taxonomy): domain Eukaryota; kingdom Metazoa; phylum Chordata; class Amphibia; order Anura; family Eleutherodactylidae; genus Eleutherodactylus; species Eleutherodactylus coqui. The sequence goes on from NC_089840.1 coordinate 154,659,756, forward strand.
AAGCTATTTAAACTACCTGAGTGTGCCTCCAAAAAATGTTTCACTACTCCCAAACTGTTGGTATTACCATTTTTAATTTGCGGCACATGCTCCACAATACGAGTTCTAATTTTGCGTGTTGTACAGCCAACATAGCTCTTATTACATTTTGTGCATGAGATCAAATAAATAGCATTGGTGGTATTATAATTCATATAGCTAGTCATTTAAATTCCCTAAGCCCCTCATTGTCCATAAATACATTTTTCTTAATAGCCAAATGGCATATACTGCAACTGAAATTTCCGTTTAAAAAAAAAATCATTGTTCTTTAACCAATGAGTTTTCCTTTTTGTTGAACTATAGGTGCTGGGAGATGACATATCCCCCAAATTTCTGTTCTTTTTGGCAACAAACATCACACCCTTATCCAGTATATTATTCACGATTAGAGATGAGCGAGCACACTCGTTCGAGCTTGATGCTCGTTCGAGCATTAGGGTACTCCAGATGCTCGTTACTCAAGACGAACACCACGCGGTACTCGAGTCAATTGCATTTCCTTCCCCGCATGTTTAGCGCCATTTTCTAGCTAATAGACATGCGGGGAAGGCATTACCACTTCCCGCTGTGATGTGCCAGCCCTCTCTTCCCCCACAGTAGTGAGTGGCTGGTGAGATCAGGTGACCGCCGAGTACTTAAATTGGTCCTGCCCGTGGCTCACCTCAGACGCATGCTGGCAGAGGTTAGGGAAAGTGCTGCTGCTGATATAGGGAAAGTGTTAGAGTAGGATCCTGTCTTGAAGAACCCCAATGGTCCTTCTTAGGGCTACTCTTCATAGTGTGCATTACTGTTGTGGCTGGCTGGGAGCAGTAGTGCACCAATTTTTTTTTACGCATCTCGGGCTGTGCAGCCATTTCAACTATAGCGTTCTCAGTCTGCAGTGTATTACGCAGAGTTTAGGGAAAGAGCTGCTTATATAGGAAAAGTCTTAGGGTAGGATCCTGTCTTCAAGAACCCCAACAGTCCTTCTTAGGGCTACATCTGACCGTGTGCATTATAGTTGTGGCTGGCTGGGAGTAGTAGTGCATCAATTTTTGTAATACGCATCTAGGCCTGTTCCCAGCCTTTCAGTAATTGCGTTCTAAGCCTGCAGTGCCGTACAACCAGCTTTCACTGTGAAACTGCACTATAACATTTCCTAGCTTACTGCAAACGACTTCAGTTATACCGTTCTGTGTCTGCAGTGCATTAGACAGACCCGCTAAACAGTACTGTATTATTTCCTGGGCCACTGCAAAGTATTTCAGCTCTGCCGCTGTGAAGAGCATCTCACAATACCCTTTCCTTGGTGGGGTTGAGATAGCCGCAGTTACCAGCACTATCCACTGGCTTTAGAGTCTTTTCCCACTCCATACGGCCTCTATTATCTACAAGTCTCTGAGAGCTGTAAATTACCCCTTGGTATCAGCGCAAGACAGCGGGTTAATTTTTTCGAGTCACAGCATAGAGCCTCCGCTATCTACAAGTTTCTGTGTGCGGTGAATTAAGCCACAGTTGTCAGTGCTGTACAGTGGGGTAATTTATTTGGGCCCTGCTCTATTCTTAATCCGCCATGATGAGGAGTAGGGGTAAGGGTCGAGGACATGGACGTCCAAGTGAGGGTGTGGGCACAGGCTGAGTTCCTGGGCGTGGTGAATCACAGCTGGCTGCTTCAGGATTAGCAGAGAGGCAAGTTTCTGGGCTCCCCAGCTTCATATCACAATTTACGGGTCCTCGTGGTAGACCTTTATTACAAACAGAGCAGTGTGCGCAGGTCCTGTCGTGGATGGCAGAAAACGTGTCCAGCAATGTATCGACCACCCAGTCTTCTACGCAGTCCACTACTCCCGGCCTAGGGACTGCAACTCTGAATCCTCTGGCTGCTGCTCCTCCTCCCTCCCAGCCTCCTCACTCCATGAAAATGACATATTCTGAGCAGGCAGAGTCCCAGGAACTGTTCTCGGGTCCCTGCCATGAGTGGAAAAAAAGGGTTCCTCTCTCACCTGAGGAGTTTGTCGTGACTGATGCCCAACCTTTGGAAAGTTCACAGAGCCCAGGTGATGAGGCTGGGGACTTCCGGCAACTGCCTCAAGAGCTTTTTGTGGATGAGGATGATGAGACACAGTTGTCTGTCAGTGAGGTAGTATTAAGGGCAGTAAGTCCGAGGGAGGAGCGCACAGAGGATTTGGAGGAAGAGCAGCTGGACGATGTGGGGACTGACTCCACCTGGTTTGCTAAGCCTACTGAGGACAGGGCTTCAGAGGGGGAGGCAAGTGCAGCAGCAGGACAGTTTGGAAGAGGCAGTGGAGTGGTCAGGCGTAGAGGCAGGGCCAGAGCGAAGAATCTCCCAACTGTTTCCCAAAGCACCCCCTCGCGGCAAGCCTTCATGCAGAGGGCTAGGTGTTCAAAGGTGTGGATGTTTTTTGGTGAAAGCGCGGACGACCGACGAACAGTGGTGTGCAACCTGTGTCACACCAAGATCAGCCGGGGAGCCACCACTACCAGTCTCACCACCACCAGCATGCGCAAGCACTCCACAAGGTGGGACGAAGGCTATTCACCGCCTTCGGGTCCCACCACTGCCTCTTCCCCTGTGCTCCAACCTGCCACGCAGATACAATCCCCGTCCCAGGACACAGGCACGAGCGCCTCCCAGCCTGCACCGCCACCCTCACCTCCATCGTCCTCCACTCTATCCAGCAATGTCTCTCAGCCCAGCGTTCAGCTGTCGCTAACACAAGAGTTAGAGCGAAAGCGCAGTCCCAGCCCTACACCAGCACGTCTCCTGCAACATAAATCATGCCCTCACCAATGCGGTTACTGGGAAGGTCCACTTAACCACGGACACGTGGACAAGTACTGGAGGGCAGGGCCACTATATCTCCCTGACGGCACATTGGGTGAACTTAGTGGAAGCTGGGACTGAGTCAGAGCCTGAGACCGCTCACGTCCTACCCACACCCAGAATAGTGGATCCTACCTCGGTGCTGGTATCTGCAGCATTTTATGCCACCTCCTCCAAACCCTCCCCCTACTGCTTCTCCGCCACCTCTACCTCTCAATTAAGAAGTGTGAGCATGTCGCCAGTAGTCGGTAGAGCACGGCAGCACAGCGGTGGGCAAGCATCAGCAAGCCGTGCTGAAACTAATCAGCTTAGGTGACAAGATGCACATGGCCCTCGAGCTGCTGCAGGGTCTGACAGAGCAGACCGACCTCTGGCTTTTGCCACTGAGCCTCCAACCAGTCATGGTCATGTGTGACAACGGCCGTCACCTGGTGGCGGCTCTGCAGCACGGGAGCCTCACACACGTGCCATGCCTGGCGCACGTCTTCAATCTGGTCGTTCAGTGGTTTCTGAAAAACTACCCCCATTTGTCTGACCTGCTCGGCAAGATGCGCCACGTCTGAGCACATTTCCGCAAGTCCACCACGGACGCTGCCACCCTGAGGACCCTGCAACATCAGTTTCAGCTGCCAGAGGACTGACTGCTGTGCAACGTACCCACACGCTGGAATTCTACTCTGCACATGTTGGCCAGGCTGTAACGAGCAGTGTTGAGCAATAGTGGAATACCAGCTGCAACATGGGCGGCGGAGTGGTAGTCAGCCTCCGCATTTCTTTACTGAGGAGTGGGCAAGGATGGCAGATATTTGCCAGGTCCTCGGAAACTTTAAGGAGTCTATTCAGATGGTGAGTGGCGATGCGGCAATCAGCGTTACCATCCCGCTGCTTTGCCTGCTGAGAAGTTCGCTGCAAAGCATAAAGGCAGACGCTTTGCGGTTGGAACAGAAGACAGGGGAGGACAGTATGATAGCCAGACCACCCTCATGTCTATATCTCAGCGCTTTTTGGAAAAGGAGGGGGAGGAGGAGGAGGAGGGGGAAGAGACAGCTGGGCAGACTGCAGAGGATACCCATGCTGCTTGCCTCTCATCTGTTCAGTGTGTATGGGCTGTAGAGGAAGAGGAGGATCCAGAAAGTCATCTTCCTAGTGAGGACAGTGATGTACTGCATACTGGGACCTAGGCACACATGGCTGACTTCATGTTAGGCTGCCTTTCCCATGACCCTCGCGTTAAACGCATTCTGGCCAACATGGATTACTGGGTGCACACCCTTCTCGACCCACGGTATAAGGAGAACCTTTCCACTCTCATTCCCGAAGAGGAAAGGGGTACGAGAGTGATGCAATACCACAGGGCCCTGGTGGAAAAAGTGATGCTAAACCTCCCAACTGACAGCGCTAGTGGCAGAAGGTGCAGTTCCGAGGGCCAAGTAGCAGGGGAGGCGCGGGGATTAGGCAGCATGTCCAGTGCAAGCAGGGGAACACTCTCCAAGGCCTTTATTGCTTCCCAGCATGACTGTGTCACCACCCCTCAGTCAAGGCTGAATCGGAGGGAGCACTGTAAAAAGATGGTGAGGGAGTACGTAGTTGATCATACCACCGTCCTCCGTGATGCTTCTGCTCCAAACAACTATGGGGTGTCAAAGCTGGACACGTGGCATAAACTTGCGCTGTACGCCCTGGAGGTGCCGGCCTGCCCTACTGCTAGCGTCTTGTCAGAGAGGCTGTTTAGTGCAGCTGGGGGAATCATAACGGATAAGCGTACCCGCCTGTCAACTGCCAGTACCGACATGCTTACACTCATAAAGATGAACAAAGGCTGGATTTCCCCAGACTTCTCTTCTCCACCGGCGGAAAGCAGCGGAACCTAATGATTCTTTTCGCTGCAACAGGAGAAAAATGCATTCTCTATTACATTAAAAAAGGGGGAATTAGCTTTGTCAATCACTCTTGGATATTATTACTAATCCTCCTCCTCCTCCTCCTCCTCCTAAAACAGGATGTCATCATGCTTAACTGCCAATTTTTCTGCGGCCCAAAAGGCTCTGTTTAACAGGTTTTTACAATTTGTCAAAGTTTCAAAAGTATTGATACTTTAACAGAAACCAATTTTTTTCACAGGGCTGCCTCCAGGCTCTGTTGCAAATTAAGCAACAGCGAGCTGTATCTTTAAAAAATGTTTATGGGTTTCACCTGCCCTTGTGGTTGAGCAATTTTTCAGAGGTGCACTTGTACTCTTGGTACACCAATTTTTCTGGCCCTCGCCTATTCTTTTAGGTAACTAATTTTTCCGGCCTTCGCCTACACTCTTGGTACACCAATGTTTCAGGGGTTCGCCTACACTCTTGCTACAGAAATGTTACTGGGGTCTGCCTATACCTTTTCTACTGAATGGTTTAAGGGGTTCGCCTAAACTTTTGCTACAGAAATGTTACTGGGGTCCGCTTATACTCTTGCTATAGAAATGTTACTGGGGTCTGCCTATACCTTTTCTACTGAATGGCTTGAGGGGTTCGCCTATACTATTGCTACGGAAATGTTACTGGGGTCTGCCTATACTCTTGCTACAGAAATTAGACTGGTGTCTGCCTATACTTTTGCTACAAAAAATGTTACTGGGGTCTGCCTATACTTTTGCTACAGAACTGTTACTGGGGTCTCCCTATGCTTTTGCTACAGAAATGTTACCGGGGTCTCCCTATACTTTTGCTACAGAAATGTTACAGGGGTCCGCCTATACTTTTGCTACAGAAATGTTACTGGGGTCCGCCTATGCAGTTTTTACTGAATGGTTTGAGGGGTTCACCTACACTTTTGCTACAGAAATGTTACTGGGGTCCGCCTATACTCTTGGTACACCAATGTTTCAGGGGTTCGCCTACACTCTTGCTACAGAAATGTTACAGGGGTCTGCCTATACCTTTTCTACTGAATGGTTTGAGGGGTTCGCCTATACTCTTGCTACGGAAATGTTACAGGAGTCTGCCTATACTTTTGCTACAGAAATGTTACTGGGGTCTGCCTATACTTTTGCTACAGAAATGTTACTGGAGTCCGCATATACAGTTTCTACTAAATGGTTTGAGGGGTTCACCTATACTTTTGCTACAGAAATGTTACTGGGGTCCGCCTATACTCTTGGTACACCAATGTTTCAGGGGTTCGCCTACACTCTTGCTACAGAAATGTTACAGGGGTCTGCCTATACTTTTGCTACAGAAATGTTACTGGGGTCTGCCTATACTTTTGCTACAGAAATATTACTGGGGTCTGCCTATACCTTTTCTACTGAATGGTTTGAGGGGTTCGCCTATACTCTTGCTACAGAAATGTTACTGGGGTCCGCCTATACTTCTGCTACAGAAATGTTACTGGGGTCTGCCTATACTTTTACTACAGAAATGTTACTGGGGGCCTGCCTATACTTGTGCTACAGAAATGTTACTGGGGTCCGCCTATACTTTTGCTACAGAAATGTTACAGGGGTCCGCCTATACTTTTGCTACAGAAATGTTACTGGGGCCTGCCTATACTTGTGCTACAGAAATGTTACTGGGGTCCGCCTATACTTTTGCTACAGAAATGTTACAGGGGTCCGCCTATACTTTTGCTACAGAAATGTTACTGGGGTCCGCCTATACTCTTGCTACAGAAATGTCACAGGGATCTGCCTATGCTGTGGGTTCACAAAGACTTCCCATCGTGGTGTTTTACCTATCTGGCACAAATACACTGGCTGACTAGGGCAGAAATGTGGGCCAAGACCGAGGTCCTTGGCGGGGTGAAACTCTGCCACGTTTGGGCACTCTGATTTTTTCCTGTGTAATACCATCTTAGTGCACTTACAGCATAGGCGAGCCCAAGGAACTCAAAGACTTCACCTTGCAGTGTTGAGCTATCTGACACCTACACAGAATAAATAGTGTGTGGACACATGGATTGCCCATTGCTATGTAACTCACGGCTCTTTGGGTCACACAAGGTGGAGGCTGGGACCGAGCCTGACCCAGGGCCCACTCACGTACTTCCCACACAGACTATTGCGGGTCCTACCTCGGTCATGGTTTCTTGGCTTTGTTATGCCACCTCCTCCTCCAGCTTGGGGTCTGAGGATCAGCGCTGGGCAATATGTATTTTCTCTTATGTTACCACAGTTATCTGAGACACTGGTTTGGGCTAAACAAAAGGAGAGTTACCGCATTAATGAGATGTTCACAGCTGCACTAGCATCCGAGTCCGCTTTACGCCCATGATTACTGAGGGTGTGAGCCGAGGTTGAGGTCCTTGGCAGGGTGAAACTGCCTTGTTTGGGCTCTCTGATTTCTTTATGTGTAATACTTTCCTTGGGTTCCTTGGGCTTGCCTATGCTGTGGGTGCACAAAGACTTCCCATCGCGGTGTTTTACCTGTCTGGCACAAAACACTGACTGACTAAAGCAGAAATGTGGGCCGAGACCCTTAGCAGGGTGAAACTCTGCCATGTTTGGGAACTCTGATTTCCTCATGTGTAATACCATGCTTGAGTTCCTTGGGCTCGCCTATGCTGTGAGTGCACAAAGACTTCCCATAGTGGTGTTTTACCTGTGTGGCACAGAGACACTGACTGACTAGGGCAGAAATGTGGGCCAAGGCCGAGGCACTTAGACGGGTGAAACTCTGCCATGTTTGGGCACTCTGATTTCCTCATGTGTAATACCATGCTTGAGTTCCTTGGGCTCACCTATGCTGTGAGTGCACAAAGACTTCCCATAGCGGTGTTTTACCTGTCTTGCACAAATACACTGACTGACTAGGGCAGAAATGTGGGCCGAGGCCCTTAGCAGGGTGAAACTCTGCCATGTTTGGGCACTCTGATTTCTTCTTGTGTAATACCATCTTTGTGCACCGACAGCATAGGCAAGCCCAAGGAACTCAAAGACTTCCCATTGCGGTGTTAAGCTATCTGACCCCTACACAGGATGAATTGTGTGGGGACACATGGATTTCCCATTGCTATGTAACTTACGGCACCTTGGGTCACACAAGGTGGAGGCTGGGACCGAGCCTGACCCTGGGCCCACTCACGTGCTTCCCACACAGAGTATTGCTGCATTGTGGAGATGTGTAGAAGTGCTGGCACCTGAGTCCTCTTTATGCCCACGTTTGCGGCTCCTGACAATTTTGTGACGGAGATGGCACAGGATTGGAATGATGATCGTACGTCAATTTATCATCAATTCTCAACAGCATTGTGGGCTATCGCCCACACTTTTGAAGAGGGTCGCTGCCTAGCCCTGCCAACCTTCTGCAGTGTGTGCCTCCGGTTCCTCCTCATCCATTACGCACCTATAAATAGACATGAGGGTGGTGTGGCTATGAAGCGAGCGTGTGGCATGAGGGCAGCTGAACGCTGTGCAGGGACACCATGCCGCATGGTGTGGTATGCTAGATTTATTGATGATGTGGTGATCATTTGGGATAGAAGAGTAGATCGAGATGTTTGGAGATGAGGATATATCGAGATTTGTGGAGTACATAAATAATAATTCTGTTAATCTGCAATTTGTGACCACTCAGAATGACAGAGAAATTCCATTTTTGGATCTGGTGTTGAGTGGCAATATTTCCACTGGCATTATAGAAACCAGAAATTTTAGGAAAGAGACAGCAGGTAACACCGTGTTACATGCAAATAGCGGCCATCCAAAGCACACACTGAGAGCAATTCCAACAGGTGAATTCATCCGTGCTAAAAGGTCATGTACCAACAGTGTTACTTATGATAAAGTAAAGGAGGAAATAAAGAGAAAGATTGTGTGAAAGAGGTTATAAAAAATCAGTACCTAATAAAACGTGCAATAAGATTGATACTATTGAAAGAGAAGTACTTCTTAAGGATAGAAGGAAATAGAATAAAAATAATGAGAAAGATCTGATATTTTCCAGAGCCTGCAGCAGAAATTTTTATAGTATAAATAAAGCTTTTTTAAATTCTTGCCGATTTTGCGACAGCATGAGATTGTGAATAATATACTGGATAAGGGTGTGATATTTGTTGCCAAAAAGAACAGAAAATTGGGGGATATGTTATCTCCGAGCACCTATTATTCAACAAAAAGGAAATCTCATTGGTTAAAGAACAATGGTTTTTTTAAATGCAGCAATCCCCGGTGCAGTATATGCCTTTTGGCTATTAAGAAAAATGTATTTATAGACAATGAGGGGCTTAGGGAACATAAAACAACTAACTATATGAATTGTAATACCACCAATGCTATTTATTTGATCTCATGCACAAAATGTAATAAGAGCTATGTTGGCTGTACAACACGCAAAATTAGAACTCGTATTGCGAAGCATGTGCGGCATATTAAAAATGGTAATACCAACAGTTCAGGAGTAGTGAAACATTTTTTGGAGGCACACTCAGGTAGTGTAAATAGCTTTATATTTCATGGCATAGAAAGTGTATTCAATGTGTAGAGAGGTGTTGTAAGCATATTGGATATTTACACTTGGCACGAGATATCCAAATGGCATGAATTTAAAGTCTGATCTTTTTTTATATTCATTGACATATGATTTTATAGTGTGTAGATATTAAATTGATGCAAAGGTCATAATATTTTGTACTACTAAAAGAAGAAAAAAAAGCTTCTCCAACATAACAGCATATGATGTCAATTAATTTTTCCATGTATAAGTGATACCAAATAATAACTATATGTTTTCTTAATATATGTGAAATGAACCAGATTGAAATAATGATGGATTTGAGTGACAGTAACTGTTGCTTTTAATGTTGGTCTTGTGGGAAGAGACGGACAAAAAAGCATTCAGTGATTTTGGTTGATTAGGGGTTAACTCACAGTTGGTTTTAATTAAGTAATTAAGAAATAAAGTTTTTAAGGATGTTGAACAGATTCTGATGTAGAAGTGAACAAGGTTTGAGTTAAAACTGAAACACGTTCTCCATTGCTTCTGTGAAATGCACAATTTTTATTAATAAAGCAGGAAGTTTGGCACACAAGCAGTTTCCCGACTGTGAAGTTTACTTGTACGAGTAAGCCAAAGTAACCGGATGGCTAATCAGAGTCTTGTGAGCATGCCTGCTGAATGGAACCAGGAGCAGTAAACTGACTTAGGGCGAGCACCCACTGGCGTTTGCGTTTTCCGCGGGAAAAAAACGCAGCGTTTTCGCGGCATTTTTCGCGGCGTTTTCCGCGGCGTTTTCGCGGCGTTTTTCGCGGCTTTTCCATTAATTTCCATGGAGAAAAATAAGGACACATATGCAACTGACAGTTCCTATGTTAAAAACGCAAATGCAACGCAAAAAAAACGCCAGTGGACAGGAACACATGTTATCTCTATGCCTGTGCAGGAAAAACGCAAAACGCAAAACGCAGGTAAAAAAACGCCAGTGGGTGCTCGCCCTAAAGGTGGGACAAAAACTTTATTATTTAAGCAGGAGATGGAGAATAGTCTGGCCCCTTTGCTTTGGGCTTTTGGCTTAGGAGCAGCAGGAGAATGTGATAGAGGAGAGTGACAAACAAGGGTGCTGCTGAGGCTGCAGCGATTGCTCTGGGGTTTGGGCCTGCAGTGTCTTCAAGGAGTAAGGTTGATAGGAGGCATTATGTGTTCCCTACTTATTTTAAGTGTTCCAACTTGCCAAGGCCAGAGCAGCACGAGTAGAGTAGTTGTCTGGTGAAGTGCAGGTCTGTAGAGTCTATAAAAGAGGGCAAGAATTCTTGCACCCAAATTCAAATCAAGGAGAGAATGTGCCAGATAGCTCCACCAGTGGCAAATGGAGGGGAATGAAAAATCCCTGCATGCCTGTCATATTTGGTGACTATGGCTGCTGGCTCTTTCTACTTTTTCCATCTGGTGATTGTGGCCCCCTCCTCCTGTTAGTTTTAGCATACTGCGTATCCTTGTGCAACCCAGTCCCTCTGTCTCTGCCACACATAGAATGCAGTGCACACCACCTACCTCTTAAAAGGCCAGCTCATGCATCCAGCCTTTCCATTCCCAGCCTATTCAGGCAAGTCATGTTCTATTTAAAGCCCCTTCTCCCTCGGGGTGCCTAAGCATTTAGTATGAAAAGTCTCCTGATTGTTTCCTGGTTTCATCTGTCTGTTCCACTCAGCTTTACCATCTTCTCCACTCCTGATCTCAGCTTTATTGACCATGCCTTCTCTGCCTGTTCTAATTCATCATTTTTTTTAAAGAAACGTTTATTGGGCATTCTCATACAATATAATAAAAACATGCATAGGAAGAGATATCGCCAGTGTTTTCTAAATTTTAAAATCAGAACTCTTGTACTCCTCCCGTCCTTTGTAATTACATATACCCTTTTATTTATTTCCCCCCAAAAAACAGAACCCAAGATTCCCAACCTGGGAAATAGTAACTAAAACATAAAAACAAGGTTTCACCCATGACATGACTGTCATCACAGCAAGCATTCAATATCCCTGTGCATAGTAAGGAGTAGAAAAAGAAAAACCTCCAAATTTTCCCTTTGGCCAAGAAACTAGTCAGATACGCCTGATGCAGTATCAGGGCAGTCAACCCACTGAGCCCATATCTTACCAAATTTGGCAGGGCAGCCTCGGGCCATATATGTCAACTTATATAGATGGATGACTCCATTCACTTCACGCTGCCAAGCAGCCCTAGTAGTTTTTTTGGGATGTTTCAAGTTAAGCAATATAACTTTTTTAGCATAAAAGAACAGCAATTTATATAAAGTCTGAGTTACTGTGTCAACCGGAATGTCCTCCATAAGGCCAAAGAGACAAATATTAGGATGCAGGATGCGTGGGGCCCCTAGGTGCGCTTCTATAAACTCAAGGATGTCTCTCCAATAGGTCTGCAGAACATGGCATTCCCAAACCATATGCATAATTGTGCCTGCACTTATCAAGCATCTTGGGCAGTCTGCATTGGGGATTAGGCCCATGGTACACAAACAGGTGGGAGCATAGTAGATTCTATATAGGAACTTGACTTGAATTAACTTGTCCCTTGCACTGATCAAGGGCGGTCCTGAGCTGACCAGAAGGCCTCTAATTCACAATTAAACAAAAAAAACTGCATGCCCTAACCTTGACTGTTTCTCTGCTTGCTTGTCTGGTACCACATTATGGTTACGCTGATCTGTTCATGTTATTTGCCATATTACTAATGTAAGGAGTTAACCCTATTGATGTAACTTTACAAGATTAAAATAATATGCTTTTAAGGACCTTCAAAGAGAGGTGACATGACTTTATACACTCTGATTTTGTTGCTGTGGGCTGACAGGACTTTTGGCTCTGCTCCCATATAATATCACTGTGGGGGAGAAGAGCTGCAAGAGTTTGGAGGCTAAGTCTTACCCCCTCATGTCACTCTACAGCAGCAGCCATCCTGGAAAATGGTAATATCACAGGAGGTGGTGCCCAACCCAGGTTTCAGGATCCAACGGAATTGCTGAAAAATGTACACAAGCAGTAAAAAACTTGTGAGCAATGTCCCTTTAAGTCATAATTGCTGCAGTATCTATACATGTCTATATAACAGGCCTGTTATACTGACTGAGTTCCTATGAGTGTGCAGAGACACTATTTCTATGGAGGTTGACCTCACTTATGGTTCGCAGATTACATGAAAAAGAAAGTGTTGTCCACATATTTCCCCATCAATCTCTGTCTACTCAATCCACTATAAACAGAGCCGGTTTGCTCCAGCACTTGTATCTTCATCTACAGGGTGTATCACCTTCAATGCTTTTCCACACCAGAAAACTCTACATAGTGCCTGAAGTTCCTCTGTCATAGATGCTAGGTTCTTCAATCATCTGGAATGGTGTCCTGAACACGCTGCTTTGCTCCACTAATCAAGCCCAGCCTTTCACTGCAGCTTACACTTCCTGTGGCGCAGTTACCAAGTCTCTTATAAACCTAACATCATGCCACTCATTGGGCATGCACAGCAGTACATTGCAGCAATTTGGCACATGCAGACAATGTGGCACATATTTTGGAGCAAGTCTGTTTATTGCCACAGCAATCAGTTAACCCTTTTGACCTGCCCCCCTTTATTTTCATGTTGCACTGCTGCAGCCCACCTTGCTTACCTGTTGCTGGGGCAGCAGTCAGGTGTTATCATCCACACACTGCTCTCCATACTCAGTTCCCTGCTGGGCCTCTAATGTCTGCCTGAAGGGCTCACACATTCTCCTGACCCCTCTCCTGAAAGGGCCAGTGCATGCTCCCTTAAACTGCCCCCTTCTAATCCTGTCACAGCATCTGCTAATTAGGCATCCACACCCTAGTGTGGATGCCTAAGCAATTGGTCTCATTAGCCATTGTGACAAAGCCCCTGTTAGGCCCCTTTCACACGGCCGTAGGCATTTTTATGTGCGCCCGTTCAGATGGCACAGGCCCCGGCGCATATATGCCGAGGCTACAATCCTGTTGTCACCCCCTTCCCTCACCCTTGTCGGCTCACCTCCTCTCCCCTTCCTCCTGGCTATTTGCATAGGGAGTGGGCAGGATGGGCGGGGCTAACCACCCGACCCTGCCCCTTGACTGCAGCCAGCATTGGGAGGGGCAGAGTGGGGTGGAGCTTAGCTCAACCCCATCCTGCCACCTCCCATTGCAAACAGCCAGAGGCGCGGAGAGAGGAGGAGAGAAGAGGGAGGGAGTTAAGCAATCAGGCTGCTAAACTCCTTCCCATCTTCCCTCTCTGGCCACTGTCCAGAGAAGCCCATGCAGCGGCCGAAATATTCCGGCCGGAAAGATAGTTGCAGAACTATCTTTTTGGCCTGGCATAAAAGCGCCCGGCGCTATATTGGCCCGGTCGAGTGCTTTTTTACGTTGTGGGGATATGGCCACGATCTGATGCACTGGAATCCAATGCATCAGATCGTAGCATATGTCGGCTGGCCATAAAAATGGTGGCCGATATACGCTCGTGTGAAAGAGCCCTTAGTTGTATATTCTGGTTCTGACTCCTGCTTGACTTCTGAAAACTGTAACTTCTGTGCTCCCTGACCTCATTTCTGTTTTTTCTTTTTGTTTAAACTTTGTTTTATTAGCATATTACAAGACAAATATTACATACATTTCTGTATAAATATATTTCTTATATTTGTTCTTTCTCTTATCTATAAAGAACAATAGTATTTCAACGTTATTATTATTTTATAACCAATAAACAATTGGGGGAAAAAAACTTAAATATGCTTGGTTTGTTGTGTATTTATTTCCCTCCTCATTTCTATCTTTATTATCTCATATTTTTTCAATTTATAAAGTAGAATGCGAGTTCATCCATAAGCACTAGAATTTTTTCAAAGTTATCAGGACACCCTCTATGCTGATAAATCAGCTTTTCGTAGGGGATTAGTGTATCAACCAATTTCCTCCAGAATAAGACAGAGGGCGATCCCATTGCCATCCATCTTATAGCCACCATTTTCCTGGCAAAAACAATGCCTATCTAATGAATATCTTATTGTGATGAGTCCATGCCTCCTCATCTATCAATACAAATAGTGCTACCTTTGGATCTAGAACCAGAGGGACTGGCAGAAGCACAGACAAAAAGGTAAAGACGTCTTCCCAAAAATTCCCACTTTGGAAAAACTCCCAGATTGGGTGCCAAAAGTCAGCGTTTGGTCAATGACATATATGACAGGATGTGGTATTAATTCTGCCCGTCCTTCACAGTTGAACTGGTGTAAGATATGCTTAGTATATATGCTAGTAATTCTTAGAAAATTATAGTACCAGTGTTTCTGGTGGCACAACGCGCCACACAGCTTTGCTACATGCACATCACACACACAGCTGTGCTACATAGCATGCGCCTGACAGACATGATGTGCACATGGTACAAACACAGCTCTGCTACAGCGCTGCGGAATAAGTTGGCGCTATACAAATAAAGATTATTCTTATATATTATTATTATTACATTATATGCGCGTGACAGATAAAGGTGTGCCACAGTACATGCACATGTTACAAACTCAGCTCTCCTACATGACATGCCCGTCACAGACACAGCATTTGTACATGACATGTATGTGATAGACATGAGATGTGCATGGTAAAAACACAGGTCTGCTACATTATATGCGGGTAACAGATAAAGCTGTGCCATAGCACATGCGCATGTTGCAAACTTTGCTTTGCTGCATGACATATACATCACAGACACAGCTGTGCTACATGACATACATCCATGCTAACTATGCACATTACACACACAGCACATTAGACAAACAGCCACTCGCAGCTCTACTACATTTATGCTGACTGCACACAACACACACAGTTCCTGGATACAGTGATGATACTGGTCATAGGATCTCTGACTCCACCCGCACGTGTGATCACATGACAGTGACATCATCACAAGTCCTGGTATTTTCTGTTGGCTTTTCCACTATACAGTACTACTGAACTCCAGAATGGCTCCTGCCACAGCAGTGACATCACCACAGGTCCTCCAGCCCGCCAGATCTCTGTGGTGATGGTAGGTCAGGACTGCTGAGTTGTGTCTGACATAATAACGGCTTAGTTGTATTCTCATTGTCTTAGGACCTGCTGTGACATCCCCAAGGGGTAGAGCTATGATGGGCCAGGGACAGGGCTATGACATCAGCACGGCGGGGCTATGATGGCTCCAGGGTGGGGCTATTACGTCACCAGGAGCAGGGCTATGATGTTGCCAGGGAGTAAGAGCATGAGAATCACTCACTTACATACTTACAGACGTGTGGTTGTTAGCAGTTTGATAATTATATAAGTTTATTATTAATTGCTCGTGATTAGAGATGAGCGAGCACCAAAATGCTCGGGTGCTCGTTACTCGAGTCGAACTTCCCGCGAGGCTCGAGGCTTCATTTCGAGTAACGAACCCCATTGAAGTCAATGGGCGACCCGAGCATTTTTGTATGGGACCTATGCTCCGCTAAGGTTTTCATTTGTGAAAATCTGGGAAATTCAAGAAAGTAATGGGAACGACACAGAAACGGATAGGGCAGGCGAGGGGCTACATGTTGGGCTGCATCTCAAGTTCCCAGGTCCCATTATTAAGCCACAATAGCGGCAAGAGTGGCCCCCCCCCCCAACAATTTTTACTTCTGAAAAACCCTCATTAGGAAGGCATACCTTAGCTAAGCACCACACTAACTCCAACAAAGCCCAATCACTGCCTGCATGACACTCTGCTGCCACTTCTCCTTGGTAACATGCTGCCCAACGGCTCATTTCAGTAATAGTAGCAGTCAAGACAGGCCCCAGTAACAATTCCAAAGCAGCAGTATAGGGGGAGCACAGTATTAGTTCCATTTCAGTAGTAGTAGCAGTCAAGACAGGCCACAGTAACATTCCCGTTGCAGCAGTTTAGGGAGATAACAGTCTCTTTCCCATTTCAGTAGTTGCAGTATAGACAAGGCCCCAGTTATATTTATGTAGCAAAAGTGTAGGCCAACCCCACACACCTTGTTGTACCATGAGTGCAGGCGAAACCCATAAAAATTACTAGGATTACACTGTAGGCGAGGGCCAAAAAAAATTGTTGTACCAACAGTACTAATGTACCTCAGAAAAATTGCCCATGCCCAACCAAGAGGGCAGGTGAAACCCATTAATCACTTTGGTTACTGTAGCTTAATTTGTAACTAGGCCTGGAGGCAGCCCAGTTAAAATAAAAATTGGTTGAGGTGAAAGTTTCAACGCTTTAATGAGAATTGAAAAGCATAAACATTGTTCACAAAAGTAATATGACTGAGCCTTGTGGGCCTAAGAAAAATTGCCCATTCGGCGTGATTACGTGAGGTTTCAGGAGGAGGAGCAGGAGGAGGAGGATGAATATAATACCCAGATTGATGAAGCTAAAAGGTCCCCGTTTTTTATGGTGATAGAGAACGATGCTTCCATCCGCGGGTGCAGCCTACGTATTGTTTAGGTACCGCTGCTGTCCGCTGGTGGAGAAGAGAAGTCTGGGGAAATCCAGGCTTTGTTCATCTTTATGAGTGTAAGCCTGTCGGCACTGTCAGTTGACAGGCGGGTACGCTTATCCGTGATGATTCCCCCAGCCACACTAAACACCCTCTCTGACAAGACGCTAGCCGCAGGGCAAGCAAGCACCTCCAGGGCATACAGCGCGAGTTCAGGCCACGTGTCCAGCTTTGACACCCAGTAGTTGTAGGGAGCAGAGGCGTCACGGAGGACGGTCGTGCGATCGGCTACGTACTCCCTCACCATCCTTTTACAGTGCTCCTGCCGACTCAGCCTTGACTGGGGAGCGGTGACACAGTCTTGCTGGGGAGCCATAAAGCTGTCAAAGGCCTTGGAGAGTGTTCCCCTGCCTGCGCTGTACATGCTGCCTGATCTCCGCGCCTCCCCTGCTACCTGGCCCTCGGAACTGCGCCTTCTGCCACTAGCGCTGTCGGATGGGAATTTTACCATCAGTTTGTCCACCAGGGTCCTGTGGTATAGCATCACTCTCGAACGCCTTTCCTCTTCGGTTATGAGAGTGGAAAGGTTCTCCTTATATCATGGGTCGAGCAGTGTGTTCACCCAGTAATCCGTAGTGGCCAGAATGCGTATAACGTGAGGGTCACGAGAAAGGCATCCTTACATGAAGTCAGCCATGTGTGCCAGGGTACCTGTATGCAACACATGGCTGTCCTCACTAGGAAGATCACTTTCAGGATCCTCCTCCTCCTCCTACTCCTCCTCCTCCTCAGGTCATACACGCTGAAAGGATGACAGGCAAGCAGCATGGGTACCCTCAGCAGAAGGGCCGGCTGTCTCTTCCCCCTGCTCCTCCTCAGGTTCCTCCCCTTCCACCTCCTCTTCCTCCTCCTCAACGCGCTGAAATATAGACATGAGGGTGCTCTGACTATCCAGCGACATACTGTATTCCCCCGCCTCCGTTTCCGAGCGCAAAGCGTCTGCCTTTATGCTTTGCAGGGAACTTCTCAAGAGGCATAGAACAGGAATGGTGACGCTAATGATTGCAGCATCTGGGTAGACTCCTCAAAGTTTCCAAGGACCTGGCAGATGTCTGCCAACCAGGCCCACTCTTCTGTAAAGAATTGAGGAGGCTGACTCCCACTACGCCGCCCATGTTGGAGTTGGTATTCCACTATAGCTCTACGCTGCTCATAGAGCCTGGCCAACATGTGGAGCGTAGAGTTCCACCGTGTGGGCACGTCATACAGGAGTCGGTGCACTGGCAGATTAAACCGATGTTGCAGGGTCCGCAGGGTGGCAGCGTCCGTGTTGGACTTGCGGAAATGTGCGCTGAGACGGCGCACCTTTCCGAGCAGGTCTGACAAGTGTGGGTGGCTTTTCAGAAACCGCTGAACCACCAAATTAAAGACGTGGGCCAGGCATGGCACGTGCGTGAGGCTGCCGAGCTGCAGGGCCGCCACCAGGTTACGGCCGTTGTCACACACGGCCATGCCCGGTTGGAGGATCAGCGGCGCAAGCCAGCGGTCGGTCTGCTCTGTCAGACCCTGCAGCAGTTCGTGGGCCGTGTGCCTCTTCTCTACTAAGCTGAGTAGTTTCAGCACGGCCAACTGCTGTGCTGCCACGCCTCGCGACACCGACTGCTGGCGACGTGCTGCTGCTGACACATCTTGATTGCGAGACAGAGGTTGTGTAGGAGGAGGAGGAGGATGGTTTAGTGGAGGAAGCATACACCGCCGCAGATACCAGCACCGAGCTGGTGCACGCAATTCTGGGGGTGGGTAGGACGTGAGCGGTCCCAGGCTCTGACTCGGTCCCAGCCTCCACTAAATTCACCCAATGTGCCGTCAAGGAGATATAGTGGCCCTGCCCGCCTGTGCTTGTCCACATGTCCGTTGTTAAGTGGACCTTGCCAGTAACCGCGTTGGTGAGGGCGCGTACAATGTTGCGGGAGACGTGGTCGTGCAGGGCTGGGACAGCACATCGGGAAAAGTAGTGGCGACTGGGAACTGAGTAGCGCGGGGCCGCTGCCGCCATCATGTTTTTGAAAGCCTCCATTTCCACAAGTCTATACGGCAGCATCTCCAGGCTGATCAATTTAGCTATGTGCACGTTTAACGCTTGAGCGTGCGTGTGCGTGGCCGCGTACTTGCACTTGCGCTCAAACAGTTGCGCTAGCGACGGCTGGATGCTGCGCTGAGAGACATTGCTGGATGGGGCCGAGGACAGCGGAGGTGAGCGTGTGAGTGCAGGCTGGGAGACGGTCGTGCCTGTGTCCTGAGAGGGGGGTTGGATCTCAGTGGCAGGTTGGGGCACAGGGGGAGAGGCAGTGGTGCAAACCGGAGGCGGTGAACGGCCTTCGTCCCACCTTCGTCCCCGGCTGATCTAGGCGCGACAAACCTTGCACACCACAGTTCGTCGGTCGTCTGCACTCTCAGTGAAAAACTGCCACACCTTTGAGCACCTCGGCCTCTGCAGGGTGGCATGGCGCGAGGGGGCACTTTGGGAAACAGTTGGTGGATTATTCGGTCTGGCCCTGCCTCTACCCCTGGCCACCGCACTGCTTCTTCCAACCTGCCCTGCTGCTGCACTTGCCTCCCCCTCTGAAGACCTGTCCTCAGTAGGCTTAGCAAACCAGGTGGGGTCAGTCACCTCATCGTCCAGCTGATCTTCCTCCTCCCTCGGACTTACTGAAATTACTACTACCTCACTGATAGACAACTGTGTCTCATCGTCATCGTCCTCCTCATCCACTGAAAGCTCTTGAGACTGTTGCCAAACTCCCCAGTCTCCTCACCCGGATCCTGGGAACTTTCCAAAGGTTGGGCATCGGTCATGAGAAACTCCTCAGGTGATAGAGGATCCATTTTTTCGCACTCAAGGCCGGGACCCGAGAACAGTTCCTGGGACCCTGCCTGCTCTTCTGAATGTGTCATTTGCTGGGAGGGAGGAGGCTGGGAGAAGGGAGGAGCAGCATCGAGAGGATTCAGGGATGCAGCAGTGGACGGCGTAGAAGACTGGGTGGTGACGGTAGATAGTTTGCTGGATGCACTTTCTGCCACCCACGACAGGACCTGCTCACACTGCTCAGTTTCTAATAAAGGTCTACCGCGTGGACCCATTAATTGTGAGATGAATCTGGGGACCCCAGAAATTTGCCTCTCTCCTAATCTCGCAGCAGCCTGTGCCCACATCCTGACTTGGGCCTCCGCGTCCTCGCCCGCGTCCATGTCCTCTAGGCCTACCCCTACCCCTCAGCATGGTGTATTACGAGTAGAGCAGAAACAGAACGCTGAAATTAAATGTGCCGCTTATTGGTCTGTGGTTGAAGGCTGACTTCGCTTACGGAACGCACAGCAGAGCCAGGAAACAATTATGCGCAAGCCTGTAGTCAGACCTAGGTGCATATGACTGAGCTACTGGAATTCACAGGGCAGAACCAGTCAAGTGGCCAAAGGCCAGTGGTAGGCCTTAAGTATTTTGCTTCAATTTTTTAAAATGGTGAGGTGAAAAACCAGACAGACACTGTATGCAGCGTATATATGTATACTCTTTCCCTCTGGCGGAATGATGACGGCGATCATGTAATGGACACAGCAGAGCCAAGAAACAATTATGCGCAAGCCTGTAGTCAGACCTAGGTGCGTATGACTGAGCTACTGGAATTCACAGGGCAGAACCAGTCTAGTGGCCAAAGGCCAGTGGTAGGCCTTAAGTATTTTGCTTCAATTTTTTAAAATTGTGAGGTGAAAAACCAGACAGACACCGTATGCAGCGTATATATGTATACTCTTTCCCTCTGGCGGGATGACGGCGATCATGTAACGGACACAGCAGAGCCAGGAAACAATTATGCGCAAGCCTGCTGTAACGCTTAGCTGGGTAATAATGAGCGACTACTACCCCCAGCACACACACAGTAAACTGAAGACGGTCACAGGCAGCCCAAATATAGTATTTTTTTCCAATTTTGGGGAAAAAGCCCACTGCCTATACAGCCTGTATATGGATTTCCCTGTTGGAGGATGACTGTGGTTATTGAAAGCACAGTGCAGCCAGAAAAAATTATGCACAAGGCTGGGTAATAATGAGCGACTACTACCCCCAGCAGACACGCAGTAAACGGTCACAGGCTTAGCTGGGTAATAATTAGCGACTACTAGCCCCAGCACACACGTAGTAAACTGAAGACGGTCACGGGCAGCCCAAATATAGTATTTTTTTCCAATTTTTGGGAAAAAGCCCACTGCCTGTATAGCCTATATATGGATTTCCCTCTTGGAGGATGACTGTGGTTATTGAAAGCACAGTGCAGCCAGAAAAAATTATGCGCAAGGCTGCAGTAACACCTAGCTGGGTAACAGTGAGCGACTACTACCCCCAGCAGACACGCAGTAAACACGGTCACAGGCAGCCCAAAGATTTTTTTTTCCAATTTTTTTGAAAAAGCCCACTGCCTATATAGCCAGTATATCTCTTTCCCTGTACCACTGTCCCTGCCTCAGCAGTACTGCCCCTATACTCTGTAAAATGACTGCAGACTGAGGACGCTATGGTCTGCACGCCCGATATACAAAAAAAAAAAAAAGTGCAAAACTGCTAAAAGCAGCCTCAACAGTACTGCACACGGTCAGATGTGGACCTAAGAAGGACCATTGGGGTTCTTGAAGACGAAGATAACAGCCTAACACTCTCCCTATAGCAGCTACAGCAGGATGGCACTTTCCCTAATGTCTCTCAGCGTGCATCTGTGGGGAGCCGCGGCGGGCCACAGTTTATATACTCGGGTGTCACCTGATCTCCCCAGCCACTCACTGCAGGGGGGTGGGATAGGGCTGGAACTTCACAGGAGGAAGTTGTAATGCCTTCTCTGTGTTTCTGTTGGCCAGAAAACGGCGCAAACCTTTCTGGGAAGAAAATGGAAGTGATTCGAACACCGCGTGGTGCTCGTCTCGAGTAACGAGCATCTCGAGTACCCTAATGCTCGAACGAGCATCAAGCTCGGACGAGTACACTCGCTCATCTCTACTCGTGATACCTGTAGATGTGACCATATTACTTCCCGTCAATCCTCTAGTGTCAATGTGGGAATACTAGCTTTCCATTTATCATAAATAGGCAGTGGATCACATTCCATTTTGGCTGATAACAAATGTGTGTAGAATATTGATATTAGTCCCTTAGGTCACTGTGTTTTAAAAATACCCACTATTGGATATTTAGAAATTTTGGATATTTAGAAATTTTGACAGAATTCAGTGGAAATTGGGTATGCAGTGCGCGTCTTAGCTGAAAATATCTAAAAAGTTGTAGGTCAGGCATTTGTAGATTCTCACATAATTGCATATATGACAGCATTATATTATCTACTAGCTGATATACCCGGCTTCGCCCAAGTTAATTTGGTACTGGTGTTTATCTGATGTTCACACGGAAAATCTTATGAAGTCGTGGTTATTTTAGAGATACCGGAAAAACATATGTTCACCATTTTGCATAGTTCTCTGCGTTACCCAGGAAACACCACGGGGAGGAAACCATGCGACGCTTCCTTTATATAAAATGACATCAGAAAGTGAGAGAATTAGATTTCATACGTAAAATTTGGACGCTAATTCTTTTGCATTTAGAATTGAATACTCGAGTTGGGACCCATTAACTTTTCCTATTTATGACATATTCAATGCCCCGTGCCAAATTTTCAGTATCTATGTGAGAAAATTACATTCCGTACGTAAAATTTGGACGCTAATTCTTTTGCGCATAGAATTAAATAATCAAGTTGGGACCCATTAGCTTTTCCTATTTATGACATGATCAATGCTCGTGCCAAATTTCACGTTTCTATGATACCGGAAAGTGAGAAAAATACATTCCGAACATAAAATTTGGACGCTAATTCTTTTGCGCATACAATTAAATAATCGAGGTGGGACGCATTAGCTTTTCCTATTTATGACATGATCAATGCTCGTGCCAAATTTCACGTTTCTATGACACCGGAAAGAGAGAAAATGACATTCCGTACGTAAAATTTTGACGCAAATTCTTTTGTGCTTAGAATTGAATAATCGAGTTGAGACCCATTAGCTTTTCCTATTTATGACATAATCAATGCTCGTGCCAAATTTCCGGTTTCTATGACACCGAAAAGTGAGAAAATGACATTCCGTACCTAAAATTTTGACGCAAATTCTTTTGCGCATAGGATTGAATAATCGAGTTGGGACCCATTAGCTTTTACTATTTATGACATAATCAATGCTCGTGCCAAATTTCCTGTTTCTATGACACCGGAAAGTGAGAAAATGACATTCCGTACGTAAAATTTTGACGCAAATTCTTTTGCGCATAGAAATGAATAATCGAGTTGGGACCCATTAGCTTTTCCTATTTATGACATAATCAATGCTCGTGCCAAATTTCACGTTTCTATGACACGGGAAAGTGAGAAAATGACATTCCGCACGTAAAATTTGGACGCTAATTCTTTTGCGCATAGAATTGAATAATCGAGTTGGGACCCATTAGCTTTTCCTATTTATGACATAATCAGTGCTCGTGCCAAATTTCCTGTTTCTATGACACGGGAAAGTGGGAAAATGACATTCCGTATGTAAAATTTTGATGCAAATTCTTTTGCACATCGAATTGAATAATCGAGTTGGGACCCATTAGCTCTTCCTATTTATGACATAATCAATGCTCGTGCCAAATTTCACGTTTCTATGACACCGAAAAATGAGAAAATGACATTCCGTACCTAAAATTTTGACACAAATTCTTTTGCGCATAGGATTGAATAATTGAGTTGGGACCCATTAGCTTTTCCTATTTATGACATAATCAATGCTCGTGCCAAATTTCCTGTTTCTATGACACCGAAAAGTGAGAAAATGACATTCCGTCCTTAAAATTTTGATGCAAATTCTTTTGCGCATAGAATTGACTAATCGAGTTGGGACCCATTAGCTTTTCCTATTCATGACATAATCAATGCTCTTGCCAAATTTCACGTTTCTATGACACCGAAAAGTGAGAAAATTACATTCTGTATGTAAAATTTGGACGCTAATTCTTTTGCGCATAGAATTGAATAATCGAGTTGGGACCCATTAACTTTTCTTATTTATGATATAATCAATGCTCCTGCCAAATTTCGATTTTCTATGACACCGGGAAGTGTGATAATTAGATTCTGTATGTAAAATTTGGACGCTAATTCTTTTGTGCATAGAATTGAATACTCGAGTTTGGACCCATTAACTTTTCCTATTTATGACATATTCTATGCCCGTGCCAAATTTTAAGTTTCTATGTCATTGGGAACTGAGAGATTTAGATTATGTACGTTAAATTTCGACGCCAATTCTTTTGCGCTAGAATTGAATAATCGAGTAGGGACCCAATTACTTTTCCTATTTTGGAGATAATCTATGCTTGCGCCAGAATTCATGTTTCTACGACATCGGGAAGTTGGAGAACTTTTGGCGAGTCAGTCAGTGAGTCAGTGAGTCAGTGAGTCAGTGAGGGCTTTCATCTTTACATATATCTATATCTATATTTATAAAGCTGAAAGCCCTCACTGACTCACTGACTGACTGACTGACTCACTGACTCACTGACTCGCCAAAAGTTCTCTAACTTCCCAATGTCGTAGAAACATGAAATTTGGCACAAGCATAGATGATCTCCAAAATAGGAAAATAAATTGGGTCCCAACTCGATTATTCAATTCTAGCGCAAAAGGATTGGTGTCGAAATTTAAGGTACATAATCTAAATCACTCACTTCCCAATGTCATAGAAACGGGAAATTTGGCACGAGCATTGATTATGTCATAAGTAGGAAAAGTTAATGGGTCCCAACTCGAGTATTCAATTCTATGCGCAAAAGAATTGGCGTCAAAATTTTACGTACATAATCTAAATCTCTCACTTCCCAATGTCATAGAAACGTGAAATTTGGCACGAGCATTGATTATGTCATAAAAAGGAAAAGTTAATGGGTCCCAACTCGATTATTCAATTCTATGCGCAAAAGAATTAGCGTCCAAATTTTACGTGCGGAATGTAATTTTCTCACTTTCCGGTGTCATAGAAACGTGAAATTTGGCACGAGCATTGATTATGTCATAAATAGGAAAAGCGAATGGGTCCCAACTCGATTATTCAATTCTAGCGCAAAAGAATTGGCGTTGAAATTTTACGTGCGGAATGTAATTTTCTCACTTTCCGGTGTCATAGAAACGGGAAATTTGGCACGAGCATTGATTATGTCATTAATAGGAAAAGCTAATGTTTCCCAACTCCATTATTCAATTCTATGTGCAAAAGAATTAGCGTCCAAATTTTACGTACGGAATCTAATTTTCTCACTTTCTGGTGTCATAGAAACATGAAATTTGGCACGAGCATTGATTATGTCATAAATAGGAAAAGTTAATAGGTCCCAACTTGATTATTCAATTCTAGCGCAAAAGAATTGGCATCGAAAGTTTACGTGCGGAAAGAAATTTCTTCACTTTCCGGTGTCATAGAAACAGGAAATTTGGCACGAGCATTGATTATGTCATAAATAAGAAAAGCTAATGGGTCCCAACTCCATTATTCAATTCTATGCGCAAAAGAATTAGCGTCCAAATTTTACGTGCGGAATGTAATTTTCCCACTTTCTGGTGTCATAGAAACGGGAAATTTGGCACGAGCATTGATTATGTAATAAATAGGAAAAGCGAATGGGTCCCAACTCGATTATTCAATTCTATGCGCAAAAGAATTAGCGTCCAAATTTTACGTGCGGAATGTAATTTTCTCACTTTCCGGTGTCATAGAAACGGGAAATTTGGTATGTAATCTAATTCTCTCACTTCCTGATGTCATTTTATATAAAGGAAACGTCGCATGGTTGCCTCCCCGTGGTATTTCCTGGGTAACGCAGAGAACTATGCAAAATGGTGAACATATTTTTTTGGCTCAGTATCTCTAAAGTACCACCAGTAAACACCAGTACCAAATTAACTCGGGCGAAGCCGGGTATATCAGCTACTACAGTATATAAAGACGAAAGCCCTCACTGACTGACTGACTGACTCAGTGACGGACTGACTGACTGACTCGCCAAAAGTTCTCCAACTTCCCGATGTCGTAGAAACATGAATTTTGGCGCAAGCATAGATTATCTCCAAAAAAAGAAAAGTAATTGGGTCCCAACTCGATTATTCAATTCTAGCGCAAAAGAATTGGCGTCGAAATTTAACGTACATCATCTAAATCTCTCAGTTCCCAATGTCATAAAAACTTCAAATTTGGCACGGGCATTGATTATGTCATAAATAGGAAAAGTTAATAGGTCCCAACATGATTATTCAATTCTATGCGCAAAAGAATTAGCGTCCAAATTTTACGTACGGAATCTAATTTTCTCACTTTCCGGTGTCATAGAAACTTCAAATTTGGCACGGGCATTGATTATGTCATAAATAGGAAAAGTTAATAGGTCCCAACTTGATTATTCAATTCTATGCGCAAAAGAATTAGCGTCCAAATTTTACATACGGAATCTAATTTTTTCACTTTTCGGAGTCATAGAAACGTGAAATTTGGCATGAGCATTGATTATGTCAGAAATAGGAAAAGTTTATAAGTCCCAACTCGATTATTCAATTATAGCGCAAAAGAATTGGCATCAAAATTGTACGTGCGGAATGTAATTTTTTCACTTTCCGGTGTCATAGAAACGTGAAGTTTGGCACGAGCATTGATTATGTCATAAATAGGAAAAGCTAATGGGTCCCAACTCGATTATTCAATTCTATGCGCAAAAGAATTAGCGTCCAAATTTTACGTACGGAATGTAATTTTCTCACTTTTCGGAGTCATAGAAACGTGAAATTTGGCATGAGCATTGATTATGTCAGAAATAGGAAAAGTTTATAAGTCCCAACTCGATTATTCAATTCTAGCGCAAAAGAATTGGCATCAAAATTGTACGTGCGGAATGTAATTTTTTCACTTTCCGGTGTCATAGAAACGTGAAGTTTGGCACGAGCATTGATTATGTCATAAATAGGAAAAGCTAATGGGTCCCAACTCGATTATTCAATTCTATGCGCAAAATATTTAGCGTCCAAATTTTACGTGCGGATTATAATTTTCTCACCTTCCGGTGTCATAGAAACGGAAAATTTGTCACGAGCATTGATTATGTCATAAATAGGAAAAGCTAATGGGTCCCAACTCCATTATTGAATTCTATGCGCCAGAGAATTAGCGTCCAAATTTTACGTACGGAATGTATTTTTCTCACTTTCCAGTGTCATAAAAACTCAAAATTTGGCACGAACATTGAATATGTCATAAATAGGAAAAGCTAATGGGTCCGAACTCGATTATTCAATTCTATGCACAAAAGAATTAGCGTCTAAATTTTACGTACAGAGTGTAATTTTCTCACATAGAACCTTAAAATTTGGCACGAGCATTGATTATGTCATAAATAGGAAAAGCTAATGGGTCTCAACTCGATTATTCAATTCTATGCGCAAAAGAATTAGCGTACAAATTTTACGTGCGGAATGTAATTTCTTCACTTCCTGGTGTCATAGAAACGGGAAATTTGGCACGAGCATTGATTATGTCATAAGTAGGAAAAGTTCGTAGGTCCCAACTCGATTATTCAATTCTAGCGCAAAAGAATTGGCGTCAAAATTTTACATACGGAATCTAATTTTCTCACTTTCCGGTGTCATAGAAACGTGAAATTTGGCACGAGCATTGATTATGTCATAAATAGGAAAAGTTAATAGGTCACAACTCGATTATTCAATTCTAGCGCAAAAGAATTGGCATCGAAATTTTACGTGCGGAATGTAATTTTTTCACTTTCCGGTGTCATAGAAACTGGAAATTTGGCACGAGCATTGATTATGGCTTAAATAGGAAAAGCTAATGGGTCTCAACTCGATTATTCAATTCTAAGCACAAAAGAATTAGTGTCCAAATTTTACGTATGTAATCTAATTCTCTCACTTCCTGATGTCATTTTATATAAAGGAAACGTCGCATGGTTGCCTCCCCGTGGTATTTCCTGGGTAACGCAGAGAACTATGCAAAATGGTGAACATATTTTTTTTCCTCAGTATCTTTAAAGTAACCACGACTTCATAAGATTTTCCGTGTGAACACCAGATAAACACCAGTACCAAATTAACTCGGGCGAAGCCGGGTATATCAACTAGTACAGTATGTAAAGACGAAAGCCCTCACTGACTGACTGACTGACTCACTGACTGACTGACTCGCCAAAAGTTTTCCAACTTCCCGATGTCGTAGAAACATGAATTTTGGCGCAAGCATAGATTATCTCCAAAATAGGAAAAGTAATTGGGTCCCAACTCGATTATTCAATTCTAGCGCAAAAGAATTGGTGTCGAAATTTAACGTACATCATCTAAATCTCTCAGTTCCCAATGTCATAAAAACTTCAAATTTGGCACGGGCATTGATTATGTCATAAATAGGAAAAGTTAATAGGTCCCAACATGATTATTCAATTCTATGCGCAAAAGAATTAGCGTCCAAATTTTACGTACGGAATCTAATTTTCTCACTTTCCGGTGTCATAGAAACTTGAAATTTGGCACTAGCATTGATTATGTCATAAATGAGAAAGGCTAATGGGTCCCAACTCGATTATTCAATTCTATGCGCAAAAGAATTAGCGTCCAAATTTTACGTACGGAATCTAATTTTTTCACTTTCTGGTGTCATAGAAACGGGAAATTTGGCAAGAGCATTGATTATGTCATAAATAGGAAAAGCTAATGGGTCCCAACTCCATTATTCAATTTTATGCGCAAAAGAATTAGCGTCCAAATTTTACGTGTGTAATGTAATTTTCTCACTTTCTGGTGTCATAGAAACGGGAAATTTGGCACGAGCATTGATTTTGTCATAAATAGGAAAAGCTAATGGGTGCCAACTCCATTATTCAATTCTATGCGCAAAAGTATTAGCGTCCAAATTTTACGTACGGAATGTAATTTTTTCACTTTCCGGTGTCATAGAAACGTGAAGTTTGGCACGAGCATTGATTATGTCATAAATAGGAAAAGCTAATGGGTCCCAACTCGATTATTCAATTCTATGCGCAAAATATTTAGCGTCCAAATTTTACGTGCGGAATGTAATTTTCTCACCTTCCGGTGTCATAGAAACATGAAATTTGTCAAGAGCATTGATTATGTCATAAATAGGAAAAGTTCGTAGGTCACAACTCGATTATTCAATTCTAGCGCAAAAGAATTGGCATCGAAATTTTACGTGCGGAATGTAATTTTTTCACTTTCCGGTGTCATAGAAACGTGAAATTTGGCACGAGCATTGATTATGTCATAAGTAGGAAAAGTTCGTAGGTCCCAACTCGATTATTTAATTCTAGCGCAAAAGAATTGGCGTCGAAATTTTACGTACAGAATCTAATTTTCTCGCTTTCCGGTGTCATAGAAACGTGAAATTTGGCACGAGCATTGATTATGTCATAAATAGGAAAAGATAATAGGTCACAACTCGATTATTCAATTCTAGCGCAAAAGAATTGGCATCGAAATTTTACGTGCGGAATGTAATTTTTTCACTTTCCGGTGTCATAGAAACGGGAAATTTGGCACGAGCATTGATTATGTCATAAATAGGAAAAGCTAATGGGTCCCAACTCCATTATTCAATTCTATGCGCAAAAGAATTGGCGTCGAAATTTAACGTACATAATCTAAATCACTCACTTCCCAATGTCATAGAAACGGGAAATTTGGCACGAGCATTGATT
This sequence comes from Eleutherodactylus coqui, assembly GCF_035609145.1. Taxonomy (NCBI): domain Eukaryota; kingdom Metazoa; phylum Chordata; class Amphibia; order Anura; family Eleutherodactylidae; genus Eleutherodactylus; species Eleutherodactylus coqui. Next base: position 154,689,407 of record NC_089840.1, read on the forward strand.
ATGTCATAAATAGGAAAAGCTAATGGGTCCCAACTCGATTATTCAATTCTATGCGCAAAAGAATTAGCGTCCAAATTTTACGTGCGGAATGTAATTTTCTCACTTTCCGATGTCAAAGAAACGGGAAATTTGGCAGGAGCATTGATTATGTCATAAATAGGAAAAGCTAATGGGTCCCAACTCGATAATTCAATTCTTTGCGCAAAAGAATTAGCGTCAGAATTTTACGTACGAAATTTAATTGTCTCACTTTCCGGTGTCATAGAAACGTGAAATTTGGCACGAGCATTGATTATGTCAGAAATAGGAAAAGTTCATAGGTCCCAACTCCATTATTCAATTCCAGCGCAAAAGAATTAGCATCGAAATTTTACGTGCGGAATGTAATTTCTTCACTTTCCGGTGTCATAGAAACAGGAAATTTGGCACGAGCATTGATTATGTCATAAATAGGAAAAGTTCATAGGTCCCAACTCGATTATTCAATTCTAGCGCAAAAGAATTGGCATCGAAATTTTACGTGCGGAATGTAATTTTCTCACTTTCCGGTGTCATAGAAACGTGAAATTTGGCACGAGCATTAATCATGTCATAAATAGGAAAAGCTAATGGGTCCTAACTCGATTATTCAATTCTAAGCGCAAAAGAATTAGTGTCCAAATTTTATGTACGTAATCTAATTCTCTCACTTCCTGATGTCATTTTATATAAAGGAAACGTCGCATGGTTACCTCCCCGTGGTGTTTCCTGGGTAACGCAGAGAACTATGCAAAATGGTGAGCATATGTCTTTCCTCGGTATCTCTCAAGTAACTACGACTTCATTAGATTTTCCGTGTGAACACCAGATAAATACCAGTAGCAAATTAACTCGGGCGAAGCCGGGTATATCAGCTAGTCTATATATATAAAGCTGAAAGCCCTCACTGACTCACTGACTGACTCGCTGACTCACTGACTGACTCACTGACTGACTCGCCAAAAGTTCTCCAACTTCCCGATGTCGTAGAAACATGAAATTTGGCGCAATTATAGATTATTTCCAAAATAGGAAAAGAAATTGGGTCCCAACTCGATTATTCAATTCTAGCGCAAAAGAATTGGCGTCAAAATTTAACGTACATAATCTAAATCACTCACTTCCCAATGTCAGAGAAACGGCAAATTTGGCACGAGCATTGATTATGTCATAAATAGGAAAAGCTAATGGGTCCCAACTCGATTATTCAATTCTTGCGCAAAAGAATTGGCGTCGAAATTTTACGTGCGCAATGTAATTTTCTCACATTCCGGTGTCATAGAAATGGGAAATTTGGCACGAGCATTGATTATGTCATAAGTAGGAAAAGCTAATGGGTCCCAACTCGATTATTCAATTCTATGCGCAAAAGAATTAGCGTCCAAATTTTACGTGCGGAATGTAATTTTCTCACTTGCCGGTGTCACAGAAACAGGACATTTGGCACGAGCATTGATTATGTCATAAATAGGAAAAGCATATGGGTCCCAACTCGATTATTCAATTCTATGCGCAAAAGAATTGGTGGCAAAATTTTACGTGCGGAATGTAATTTTCTCACTTTCCGGTGTCATAGAAACGGGAAATTTGGCACGAGCATTGATTATGTCATAAATAGGAAAAGCTAATGGGTCCCAACTCCATTATTCAATTCGATGCGCAAAAGAATTAGCGTCCAAATTTTACGTGTGGTATGTAATTTTCTCACTTTCTGGTGTCAAAGAAACGGGAAATTTGGCAGGAGCATTGATTATGTCATAAATAGGAAATCTAATGGGTCCCAACTCGATAATTCAATTCTATGCGCAGAAGAATTAGCGTACACATTTTACGTGCGGAATGTAATTTTCTCACTTTCCGGTGTCAAAGAAACGGGAAATTTGGCACGAGCATTGATTATGTCATAAATAGGAAAAGCTAATGGGTCCCAACTCGATAATTCAATTCTATGCGCAGAAGAATTAGCGTACAAATTTTACGTGCAGAATCTAATTTCTTCACTTTCCGGTGTCATAGAAACAGGAAATTTGGCACGAGCATTGATTATGTCATAAACAGGAAAAGCTAAGGGATCCCAACTCGATTATTCAATTCTATGCGCAAAAGAATCAGCGTCCAAATTTTACCTACGGAATCTAATTTTCTCACTTTCCGGTGTCATAGAAACGTGAAATTTGGCACGAGTATTGATTATGTCATAAATAGGAAAAGTTAATAGGTCCCAACTCGATTATTCAATTCTAGCGCAAAAGAATTGGCGTCGAAATTTTACGTGCGGAATGTAATTTTTTCACTTTCCGGTGTCATAGAAACAGGAAATTTGGCACGAGCATTGATTATGTCATAAATAGGAAAAGTTAATAGGTCCCAACTCGATTATTCAATTCTAGCGCAAAAGAATTGGCGTCGAAATTTTATGTGCGGAATGTAATTTTTTCACTTTCCGGTGTCATAGAAACGTGAAATTTGGCACGAGCATTGATCACGTCATAAATAGGAAACGCTAATAGGTCCCAACTCGATTATTCCATTCTATGCGCACAAGAATCAGCGTCCAAATTTTACGTGTGGAATGTAATTTTCTCACTTTCCGATGTCACAGAAACAGGAAATTTGGCAGGAGCATTGATTATGTCATAAATAGGAAAAGCTAATGGGTCCCAACTCCATTATTCAATTCTATGCGCAAAAGAATTAGCGTACAAATTTTACGTGCGGAATGTAATTTCTGTACTTTCCGGTGTCATAGAAACAGGAAATTTGGCACGAGCATTAATTATGTCATAAATAGGAAAAGCTAATGGGTCCCAACTCCATTATTTAATTCTATGCGCAAAAGAATCAGCGTCCAAATTTTACGTACGGAATCTAATTTTCTCAATTTCCGTGTCATAGAAACGGGAAATTTGGCACGAGCATTGATTATGTCATAAATAGGAAAATTTAATAGGTCACAACTCGATTATTCAATTCTAGCGCAAAAGAATTGGCGTCGAAATTTTACGTGCGGAATGTATTTTTTTCACTTTCCGGTGTCATAGAAACGGGAAATTTGACACGAGCATTGATTATGTCTTAAATAGGAAAAGTTAATGGGTCCCAACTAGAGATGAGCGAACGTACTCGTCCGAGCTTGATGCTTGGGCGAATATTAGCGTGTTCGGGATGCTCGTTACTCGTAACGAGTACCACGCGATGTTCGGGTTACTTTCAGTTTCCTCTCTGAGACGTTAGCGCGCTTTTCTGGCCAATTGAAAGACAGGGAAGGCATTACAACTTCCCCCTGTGATGTTCCAGCCCCATACCACCCCCCTGCTGTGAGTGGCTGGGGAGATCAGATGTCACCAGAGTATAAAAGTCGGCCCCTCCCGCGGCTCGCCTCAGATGGCTTGTGAGATAGCTGAGGGACAGTGCTGCTGGTGCCGGAGCTGCTGTAGGGAGAGCGTTAGGAGTTAGTGTAGGCTTCAAGAACCCCAACGGTCCTTCTTAGGGCCACATCTAACAGTGTGCAGTAGTGTGGAGGCTGCAGTTAGCAGTGTTGCACTTTTTTTTTTTTCCAAATCGGCCGTGCAAAGCATTGCGCCCTGCAGTAATACTACAGGGACAGAATTGTGTAGGCAGGGCCAGAAGACATATTTTATTGATTGAATATACGCAGTGTGCCTTTCCTTGAAAAAAAAGGGAAAACATTCTATTTGGCCTGCCTCTGACAGTCCTCAGCGTTCTGGGTACGTGTGTGGTGGGTGAAGAACGTAAACAAAAATCATACGCAGCCAGCTAAGTTTAACAGCAGGCTTGCACCAATTTATTTCCTGCCTGGGAAATCACCGCTCTGCTGTAGTTAATAACTCTGCAACACTGCAGTTCTGTGACACATTTGCAGGGCCACAACACATTTATTATTGATTGAATATACGCAGTGGGCCTTTCCTTTAAAAAAAAGGGAAAACATTCTATTTGGCCTGCCTCTGACAGTCCTCAGCGTTCTGGGTACGTGTGTGGTGGGTGGAGAACGTAAACAAAAATCATACGCAGCCAGCTAAGTTTAACAGCAGGCTTGCGCCAATTTATTTCCTGCCTGGGAAATCACCGCTCTGCTGTAGTTAATAACTCTGCAACACTGCAGTTCTGTGACACATTTGCAGGGCCAGAAGACATATTTATTATTGATTGAATATACGCAGTGGGCCTTTCCTTGAAAAAAAAGGGAAAACATTCTATTTGGCCTGCCTCTGACAGTCCTCAGCGTTCTGGGTACGTGTGTGGTGGGTGGAGAACGTAAACAAAAATCATACGCAGCCAGCTAAGTTTAACAGCAGGCTTGCGCCAATTTATTTCCTGCCTGGGAAATCACCGCTCTGCTGCAGTTAATAACTCTGCAACACTGCAGTTCTGTGACACATTTGCAGGGCCAGAAGACATATTTATTATTGATTGAATATACGCAGTGGGCCTTTCCTTGAAAAAAAAGGGAAAACATTCTATTTGGCCTGCCTCTGACAGTCCTCAGCGTTCTGGGTACGTGTGTGGTGGGTGGAGAATGTAAACAAAAATCATACGCAGCCAGCTAAGTTTAACAGCAGGCTTGCGCCAATTTATTTCCTGCCTGGGAAATCACTGCTCTGCTGTAGTTAATAACTCTGCAACACTGCAGTTCTGTGACACATTTGCAGGGCCAGAAGACATATTTATTATTGATTGAATATACGCAGTGGGCCTTTCCTTGAAAAAAAAGGGAAAACATTCTATTTGGCCTGCCTCTGACAGTCCTCAGCGTTCTGGGTACGTGTGTGGTGGGTGGAGAACGTAAACAAAAATCATACGCAGCCAGCTAAGTTTAACAGCAGGCTTGCGCCAATTTATTTCCTGCCTGGGAAATCACCGCTCTGCTGCAGTTAATAACTCTGCAACACTGCAGTTCTGTGACACATTTGCAGGGCCAGAAGACATATTTATTATTGATTGAATATACGCAGTGGGCCTTTCCTTGAAAAAAAAGGGAAAACATTCTATTTGGCCTGCCTCTGACAGCCCTCAGCGTTCTGGGTACGTGTGTGGTGGGTGGAGAACGTAAACAAAAATCATACGCAGCCAGCTAAGTTTAACAGCAGGCTTGCGCCAATTTATTTCCTGCCTGGGAAATCAAATCACTGGAAATACAGCATGCTGAGGGGTAGGGGTAGGCCTAGAGGACGTGGACGCGGCCGATGACGCGGAGGGCCAAGTGAGGGTGTGGGCACAGGCCGAACTCCTGATCCAGGTGTATCGCAGCCGACTGCTGCGCGATTACGAGAGAGGCACGTTTCTGGCGTCCCCACATTCATCGCACAATTAATGGGTCCACGCGGGAGACCTTTATTAGAAAATGAGCAGTGTGAGCAGGTCCTGTCGTGGATGGCAGAAAGTGCTTCGAGCAACCTATCGTCCACCCACAGTTCTGCGCCGTCCACTGCTGCAAATCCGAATCCTCTGTCTGCTGCTCCTCCTTCCTCCCAGCCTCCTCACTCCACTACAATGACACATGCTCAGGAGCGGGAAGACTCCCAGGAACTGTTCTCGGGCCCCTGCTCAGATTGAGCAGCAGTGGTTCCTCTCCCACCAGAGGAGTTTATCGTCACTGATGCCCAACCATTGGAAAGTTCCCGGGGTCCGGGGGATGAGGCTGGTGACTTCCGGCAACTGTCTTAAGACCTTTCAGTGGCTGAGGAGGACGATGACGATGAGACACAGTTGTCTATCGGTGAGGTAGTAGTAAGGGCAGTAAGTCCAAGGGAGGAGCGCACAGAGGATTCTGAGGAAGAGCAGCAGGACGATGAGGTGACTGACCCCACCTGGTTTGCAACGCCTACTCAGGACAGGTCTTCAGAGGGGGAGGCAAGGGCAGCAGCAGGGCAGGTTGCAAGAGGCAGTGCAGTGGCCAGGGGTAGAGGCAGGGCCAGACCGAATAATCCACCAACTGTTTCCCAAAACGCACCCTCGCGCCATGCCACCCTGCAGAGGCCAAGGTGCTCTAAGGTCTGGCAGTTTTTCATGGAGACGCCTGACGACCGACGAACAGTGGTGTGCAACCTTTGTCGTGCCAAGATCAGCCGGGGAGCCACCACCAACAGCCTCACCACCACCAGCATGCGCAGACATATGATGGCCAAGCACCCCACAAGGTGGGACGAAGGCCGTTCACCGCCTCCGGTTTGCACCGCTGCCTCTCCCCCTGTGCCCCAACCTGCCACTGAGATCCAACCCCGCTCTGAGGACACAGGCACTACCGTCTCCTGGCCTGCACCCACACCCTCACCTCCGCTGTCCTCCGCCCAATCCACCAATGTCTCGCACCGCACCGTCCAGCCGTCGCTAGCGCAAGTGTTTGAGCGCAAGCGCAAGTACGCCGCCACGCACCCGCATGCTCAAGCGTTAACCGTCCAGATAGCCAAATTTATCAGCCTTGAGATGCTGCCGTATAGGCTTGTGGAAACGGAGGCTTTCAAAAGCATGATGGCGGCAGCGGCCCCGCGCTACTCAGTTCCCAGTCGCCACTACTTTTCCCGATGTGCCGTCCCAGCCCTGCACGACCACGTCTCCCGCAACATTGTACGCGCCCTCACCAACGCGGTTACTGCCACGGTCCACTTAACAACGGACACGTGGACAAGCACAGGCGGGCAGGGCCACTACATCTCCCTGACGGCACATTGGGTGAATTTAGTGGAGGCTGGGACAGAGTCAGAGCCTGAGACCGCTCACGTCCTACCCACCCCCAGAATTGCGGGCCCCAGCTCGGTGGTGGTATCTGCGGCGGTGTATGCTTCCTCCACTAAAACACCCTCATCCTCCTCCTCCTCCAACGCAACCTCTGTCTCGCAATCAAGATGTGTCAGCAGCAGCAGCACGTCGCCAGCAGTCGGTGTCGCGCGGCGTGGCAGCACAGCGGTGGGCAAGCGTCAGCAGGCCGTGCTGAAACTATTCAGCTTAGGAGATAGGAGGCACACGGCCCATGAACTGCTGCAGGGTCTGACAGAGCAGACCGACCGCTGGCTTGCGCCGCTGAGCCTCCAACCGGGCATGGTCGTGTGTGAAAACGGGCGTAACCTGGTGGCGGCTCTGCAGCTCGGAAGCCTCAGCACGTGCCATGCCTGGCCCACGTCTTTAATTTGGTGGTTCAGCGCTTTCTGAAAAGCTACCCACGCTTGTCAGACCTGCTCGTAAAGGTGCGCCGGCTCTGCGCACATTTCCGCAAGTCCCACACGGACGCTGCCACCCTGCGGACTCTGCAACATCAGTTTAATCTGCCAGTGCACCGACTGCTGTGCGACGTGCCCACACGGTGGAACTCTACGCTCCACATGTTGGCCAGGCTCTATGAGCAGCGTAGAGCTATAGTGGAATACCAACTCCAACATGGGCGGCGCAGTGGGAGTCAGCCTCCTCAATTATTTTCAGAAGAGTGGGCCTGGTTGGCAGACATCTGCCAGGTCCTTCGAAACTTTGAGCAGTCTACCCAGGTGGTGAGCGGCGATGCTGCAATCATTAGCGTCACCATTCCTCTGCTATGCATCTTGAGAAGTTCCCTGCAAAGCATAAAGGCAGACGCTTTGCGCTCGGAAACAGAGCCGGGGGAAGACAGTATGTCGCTGGATAGTCAGAGCACCCTCCTGTCTATATCTCAGCGCGTTCAGGAGGAGGAGGAGGAGCATGAGGAGGATGAGGAGGAGGGGGAAGAGACAGCTTGGCCCACTGCTGACGGTACCCATGCTGCTTGCCTGTCATCCTTTCAGCGTGTATGGCCTGAGGAGGAGGAGGAGGAGGATCCTGAAAGTGATCTTCCTAGTGAAGACAGCCATGTGTTGCGTACAGGTACCCTGGCACACATAGCTGACTTCATGTTAGGATGCCTTTCTCGTGACCCTCGCGTTACACGCATTCTGGCCACTACGGATTACTGGGTGTACACACTGCTCGACCCACGGTATAAGGAGAACCTTTCCACTCTCATTCCCGAAGAGGAAAGGGGTTCGAGAGTGTTGCTATACCACAGGACCCTGTCGGACAAGCTGATGGTAAAATTCCCATCCGACAGCGCTAGTGGCAGAAGGCGCAGTTCCGAGGGCCAGGTAGCAGGGGAGGCGCAGAGATCGAGCAACATGTACAGCACAGGCAGTGCAACAGTCTTTAAGGCCCTGGACAGCTTTATGGCTCCCCAGCAAGACTGTGTCACTGCTCCCCAGTCAAGGCTGAGTCGGCGGGAGCACTGTAAAAGGATGGTGAGGGAGTACGTAGCCGATCGCACGACCGTCCTCCCTGACGCCTCTGCCACCTACAACTACTGGGTGTTGAAGCTGGACACGTGGCCTGAACTCGCGCTGTATGCCCTGGAGGTGCTTGCTTGTCCTGCGGCTAGCGTCTTGTCAGAGAGGGTGTTTAGTGCGGCTGGGGGAATCATCACAGATAAGCGTACCCGCCTGTCAACCGACAGTGCCGACAGGCTTACACTCATCAAGATGAACAAAGCCTGGATTTCCCCAGACTTCTCTTCTCCACCAGCGGACAGCAGCGATACCTAAGCAATACATAGGCTGCACCCACGGATGGAAGCATCATTCTCTCTCACCATCCAAAACGGGAACATTTCTGCTTCATCAATCTGTGTATAATATTCCTCCTCCTCCTCCTGCTCCTCCTCCTGAAACCTCACGTAATCACGCCGAACGGGCAATTTTTCTTAGGGCCACAAGGCTCACTCATATAATTTTTCTAAACAATTTTTATACGTTTCAATGCTCTTAAAAGCGTTGAAACTTTAACTTGAACCATTTTTTCGTTAAACTGGGCTGCCTCCAGGCCTAGTTACCACTTAAGCCACATTAACCAAAGCGATTAATGGGTTTCACCTGCCATCTTGGTTGGGCATGGCCAATTTTTTCTGAGGTACATTACTACTGTTGGTACACCAATTTTTTTGGGCCCTCACCTACAGTGTAATCATAGTAATTTCTATGTTCTTCGCCTGCACTCATGGTACAGAAAGGTGTGTGGGGTTGGCCTACACTTTAGCTACATAAATGTAACTGGGGCCTTGTCTATACTGCAGCTACTGAAATGTGAAAGATACTGTTATCTCCCTAAACTGCTGCAATGGGAATGTTACTGGGGCCTGTCTTGAGTGCTACTATTACTGAAATGGAACTAAGACTGCGCTCCCCCTATACTGCTGCTAGTGATATGTTAGTGGGACCTGTCCCTAATGCTACCGCTGAAATGTTAATAATTGTGGGCTCTGCCTATACCGCTGCTAATGGTATGTCACTGGGGTGTGGAAACAGAGGCTTCACAAAGACATGATGGCGGCGAGGCCATTTCCCACCAACACTGTTACTGTTAAGGTGCATATAACCACGGACACGTGTAGAGGATACATAGTGCCTCCAAAACATCCCCCTCCTCCTCCAACAATGAAAACATTCTTGGCAAATACCTTTGCATTGGTCCGTCTGGTGGCAGTCCAAGAATTTCACCCTTAACGACACAACAAGAGAGGACCACCACCATCCCCCCGCCACGGCCCACTTAATCCTGGCCACATTCCGAAAACCAACTACATAAAACCGCGCTACCAGGTCCGCAGTCACCACCACATAACCAACGAGGTTACTGTTAAGGTACATATTACCAGTCAGAATGGGGCACGCAGTGTGGGCCGAAGCCCACCTGTATTAAGCACGACATTACTACCTCAGCTGTGTTGGGCAATGCAATGGGATATATTTATGTACCGCCGGTGGGTTCCAGGGAGCCACCCATGCTGTGGGTCCACAGGGAATTATAAATGCATCTGTTTCCACTTCTAAAGAACCCCAGTCTGACTGGGGCATGCAGTGTGGGCCGAAGCCCACCTGTATTAAGCACGACATTACTACCTCAGGTGTGTTGGGCAATGCAATGGGATATTTTTATGTACCGCCGGTGGCTTCCTGGCACCCACCCATGCTGTGGGTCCACAGGGAATTATAAATGCATCTGTTTCCACTTCTAAAGAACCCCAGCCTGACTGGGGCATGCAGTGTGGGCCGAAGCCCACCTGTATTAAGCACGACATTACTACCTCAGCTGTGTTGGGCAATGCAATGGGATATATTTATGTACCGCCGGTGGGTTCCAGGGAGCCACCCATGCTGTCGGTCCACAGGGACTTCACAATAGGGAGTTGTACCTGCCTGTGTCTATGAATTAAAAACTGCGGTCTGACTGGGGCATGTAGACACCTTGACAGAACGAATAGTGTGTGGCACATAGGTTCCCCATTGCTATGCCCACGTGTGCAGCTCCTGATGGCGGTGGCACAGGATTATATTTCTCATTGCTTCTGTACAGCATTGTGGGCTATCGCCCCGCCCCTTTTAAAGAGGGTCGCTGCCTAGCCGTGCCAACCCTCTGCAGTGTGTGCCTGCGGTTCCTCCTCATGGCAGACGCACTTATAAATAGACATGAGGGTGGTGTGGCATGAGGGCAGCTGAAGGCTGCACAGGGACACTTTGGTGTGCGCTGTGGGGGGGTTGGGCAGCATGTAACCCAGGAGAAGTGGCAGCGGAGTGTCATGCAGGCAGTGATTGTGCTTTGTTGGAGGTAGTGTGGTGCTTAGCTAAGGTATGCATTGCTAATGAGGGCTTTTCAGAAGTAAAAGTTGTTGGGGGGGGGGGGGCACTCTTGCCGCTATTGTGGCTTAATAGTGGGACCTGTGAACTTGAGATGCAGCCCAATATGTAGCCCCTTGCCTGCCCTATCCGTTGCTGTGTCGTTCCCATCACTTTCTTGAATTGCCCAGATTTTCACACAAGAAAACCTTAGCGAGCATCGGCGAAATACAAAAATGCTCGGGTCGCCCATTGACTTCAATGGGGTTCGTTACTCGAAACGAACCCCCGAGCATCGCGATAATTTCGTCCCGAGTAACGAGCACCTGAGCATTTTGGTGCTCGCTCATCTCTAGTCCCAACTCCATTATTCAATTCTTTGCACAAAAGAATTAGCGTCCAAATTTTACGTACATAATCTAAATCTCTCACTTCCCAATGTGATAGAAACATGAAATTTGGCACGAGCATTGATTATGTCATAAATAGGAAAATTAATAGGTCCCAACTCGATTATTCAATTCTAGCGCAAAAGAATTGGCGTCGAAATTTTACGTGCGGAATGTAATTTTTTCACTTTCCGGTGTCATAAAAACGTGAAATTTGGCACGAGCATTGATTATGTCATAAATAGGAAAAGCTAATGGGTCCTAACTCGATTATTCAATTCTAAGCACAAAAGAATTAGTGTCCAAATTTTATGTCCGTAATCTAATTCTCTCACTTCCTGATGTCATTTTATATAAAGGAAACGTCGCATTGTTACCTCCCCGTGGTGTATCCTGGGTAACGCAGAGAACTATGCAAAATGGTGAGCATATGTTTTTCCTCGGTATCTCTAAAGTAACCACGACTTCATAAGATTTTCTGTGTGAACACCAGATAAATACCAGTAGCAAATTAACTCGGGCGAAGCGGGGTATATCAGCTAGTCTATATATATAAAGCTGAGAGCCCTCACTGACTCACTGACTGACTCGCCAAAAGTTCTCCAACTTCCCGATGTCGTAGAAACATGAAATTTGGCGCAAGCATAGATTATCTCCAAAATAGGAAAAGAAATTGGGTCCCAACTCAATTATTCAATTCTAGCGCAAAAGAATTGGCGTCGAAAATTAACGTACATAATCTAAATCACTCACTTCCAAATGTCATAGAAACAGGACATTTGGCACGAGCATTGATTATGTCATAAATAGGAAAAGTTCATAGGTCCCAACTCGATTATTCAATTCTAGCGCAAAAGAATTGGCATCGAAATTTTACGTGCGGAATGTAATTTTCTCACTTTCCGGTGTCATAGAAACGTGAAATTTGGCAGGAGCATTGATTATGTCATAAATAGGAAAAGCTAATGGGTCCCAACTCGATAATTCAATTCTATGCGCAAAAGAATTAGCGTCAAAATTTTACGTACGAAATCTAATTTTCTCCCTTTCCGGTGTCATAGAAACGTGAAATTTGGCACGAGCATTGATTTTGTCAGAAATATTAAAAGTTCATAGGTCCCAACTCCATTATTCAATTCTAGCGCAAAAGAATTGGCATCGAAATTTTACGCGCGGAATGTAATTTTCTCACTTTCCGGTGTCATAGAAACGTGAAATTTGGCACGAGCATTGATTATGTCATAAATAGGAAAAGCTAATGGGTCCCAACTCCATTATTCAATTGTATGCGCAAAAGAATTAGCGTCCAAATTTTACGTGCAGAATGTAATTTCTTCACTTTCCGGTGTCATAGAAACGGGACATTTGGCACGAACATTGTTTATGTCATAAAAAGGATAAGCTAATGGGTCCCAACTCGATTATTCAATTCTAGCGCTAAAGAATTGGCGTCAAAATTTTACGTGCGGAATGTAATTTTTTCACTTTCCGGTGTCATAGAAACTGGAAATTTGGCACGAGCATTAATTATGTCAAAAATAGGAAAAGCTAATGGGTGCGAACTCGATTATTCAATTCTATGCGCAAGAGAAATAGCGTTGAAATCTTACGTGCCGAATGTAATTTTTTCACTTTCCGGTGTCATAGAAACTGGAAATTTGACACGAGCATTGATTATGTCATAAATAGGAAAAACTAATGGGTCCCAACTCCATTATTCAGTTCTATGCGCAAAAGAATTAGCATCCAAATTTTACTTACATAATCTAAATGTCTCACTTCCCAATGTCATAGAAACATGAAATTTGGCACAAGCATTGATTGTGTCCTAAGTATGAAAAGTTAATGGATCCCAACTCGATTATTCAATTCTAAGCGCAAAAGAATTAGTGTCCAAATTTTATGTACGTAATCTAATTCTCTCACTTCCTGATGTCATTTTATATAAAGGAAACATTGCATGGTTGTCTCCACGTGGGGTTTCCTGGGTAACGCAGAGAACTATGCAAAATGGGGAACATATGTTTTTCCTCAGTATCTCTAAAGTAACCATGACTTCATAAGATATTCTTGTGTGAAGACCAGATAAACACCAGTACCAAATTAACTTGGGCGAAGCCGGGTATATCAGATAGTAGATATATATAACGATGATAGCCCTCACTGACTGACTGACTGACTGACTCGCCAAAAGTTCTCCAACTTCCCGATGTCTTAGAAACATGAATTTTGGCGCGAGCATAGATTATCTCCAAAATAGGAAAGTAATTGGGTCCGAACTCGATTATTCAATTCTAGCGCAAAAGAATTAGCGTTGAAATTTAACGTATGGAATCTAAATCTCTCTCTTCCAAATGCCATAGAAACTTAAAATTTGGCACAGGTATTGAATATGTCATAAATAGGAAAAGTTCATAGGTCCCAAATCAATTATTCAATTCTATGTGCAAAAGAATTGGCGTCCAAATTTTACGTCCGGAATGTAATTTTCTCACATAAAAACTTAAAATTTGGTATGGGCATTGAATATGTCATAAATAGGAAAAGTTAATGGGTCCCAACTCGATTATTCAATTCTATGCGCAAAAGAATTAGCGTCCAAATTTTACGTACGGAATGTAATTTTCTCACTTTCCGATGTCATAGAAACGTGAAATTTTGCACGAGCATTGATTATGTCATAAATAGGAAAAGCTAATGGGTCCCAACTCGATTATTCAATTCTATGCGCAAAAGAATTAGTGTCCAAATTTTACGTACGGAATGTAATTTTCTCACTTTCCGGTGTCGTAGAAACGTGAAATTTGGCACGAGCATTGATTATGTCATAAATAGGAAAAGCTAATGGGTCCTAACTCGAATATTCTATGCTAGCGCAAAAGAATTAGCGTCCAAATTTTACGTACGGAATCTAATTTTCTCGCTTCCCAATATCATAGAAACGTGAAATTTGGCACGAGCATTGATTATGTCATAAATAGGAAAAGCTAATGGGTCCCAACTCGATTATTCAATTCTATGCGCAAAAGAATTAGTGTCCAAATTTTACGTACGGAATGTAATTTTCTCACTTTCCGGTGTCGTAGAAATGTGAAATTTGGCACGAGCATTGATTATGTCACAAATAGGAAAAGCTAATGGGTCCCAACTCGAATATTCTATTCTAGCGCAAAATAATTAGCGTCTAAATTTTACGTACAGAATGTAATTTTCTCACTTTCCTGTGTCATAGAAACGTGAAATTTGGCACAAGCATTGATTATGTCATAAATAGGAAAAGCTATTGGGTCCCAAGTCGATTATTTAATTCTATGCGCAAAAGAATTAGTGTCCAAATTTTACGTACGGAATGTAATTTTCTCACTTTCCCCGTGTCGTAGAAATGTGAAATTTGGCACGAGCATTGATTATGTCATAAATAGAAAAAGCTTATGGGTCCCAACTCGATTATTCAATTCTATGCGCAAAAGAATTAGCGTCTAAATTTTACGTACAAAATGTAATTTTCTCACTTTCCTGTGTCATAGAAATGTGAAATTTGGCACAAGCATTGATTATGTCATAAATAGGAAAAGCTAATGGGTCCCAAGTCGATTATTTAATTCTATGCGCAAAAGAATTAGTGTCCAAATTTTACGTACGGAATGTATTTTTCTCATTTTCCGGTGTCATAGAAACGTGAAATTTGGCACGAGCATTGATTATGTCATAAATAGAAAAAGTTAATGGGTCCCAACTCGATTATTCAATTCTAAGTGCAAAAGAATTAGTGTCCAAATTTTATGTATGGAATCTAATTCTCTCACTTCCCGATGTCATAGAAACTTGAAATGTGGCACAGGCATTGATTATGTCATAAATAGGAAAAGCTAATGGGTCCCAACTCGATTATTCAATTCTATGCACAAAAGAATTAGCGTCCAAATTTTATGTACGGAATGTAATTTTCTCACATAAAAACTTAAAATTTGGTATGGGCATTGAATATGTCATAAATAGGAAAAGTTAATGGGTCCCAACTCGATTATTCAATTCTATGCGCAAAAGAATTAGCGTCCAAATTTTACGTACGGAATGTAATTTTCTCACTTTCCGATGTCATAGAAACGTGAAATTTTGCACGAGCATTGATTATGTCATAAATAGGAAAAGCTAATGGGTCCCAACTCGATTATTCAATTCTATGCGCAAAAGAATTAGTGTCCAAATTTTACGTACGGAATGTAATTTTCTCACTTTCCGGTGTCGTAGAAACGTGAAATTTGGCACGAGCATTGATTATGTCATAAATAGGAAAAGCTAATGGGTCCTAACTCGAATATTCTATGCTAGCGCAAAAGAATTAGCGTCCAAATTTTACGTACGGAATCTAATTTTCTCGCTTCCCAATATCATAGAAACGTGAAATTTGGCACGAGCATTGATTATGTCATAAATAGGAAAAGCTAATGGGTCCCAACTCGATTATTCAATTCTATGCGCAAAAGAATTAGTGTCCAAATTTTACGTACGGAATGTAATTTTCTCACTTTCCGGTGTCGTAGAAATGTGAAATTTGGCACGAGCATTGATTATGTCACAAATAGGAAAAGCTAATGGGTCCCAACTCGAATATTCTATTCTAGCGCAAAATAATTAGCGTCTAAATTTTACGTACAGAATGTAATTTTCTCACTTTCCTGTGTCATAGAAACGTGAAATTTGGCACAAGCATTGATTATGTCATAAATAGGAAAAGCTATTGGGTCCCAAGTCGATTATTTAATTCTATGCGCAAAAGAATTAGTGTCCAAATTTTACGTACGGAATGTAATTTTCTCACTTTCCCCGTGTCGTAGAAATGTGAAATTTGGCACGAGCATTGATTATGTCATAAATAGAAAAAGCTTATGGGTCCCAACTCGATTATTCAATTCTATGCGCAAAAGAATTAGCGTCTAAATTTTACGTACAAAATGTAATTTTCTCACTTTCCTGTGTCATAGAAATGTGAAATTTGGCACAAGCATTGATTATGTCATAAATAGGAAAAGCTAATGGGTCCCAAGTCGATTATTTAATTCTATGCGCAAAAGAATTAGTGTCCAAATTTTACGTACGGAATGTATTTTTCTCATTTTCCGGTGTCATAGAAACGTGAAATTTGGCACGAGCATTGATTATGTCATAAATAGAAAAAGTTAATGGGTCCCAACTCGATTATTCAATTCTAAGTGCAAAAGAATTAGTGTCCAAATTTTATGTATGGAATCTAATTCTCTCACTTCCCGATGTCATAGAAACTTGAAATGTGGCACAGGCATTGATTATGTCATAAATAGGAAAAGCTAATGGGTCCCAACTCGATTATTCAATTCTATGCACAAAAGAATTAGCGTCCAAATTTTATGTACGGAATGTAATTTTCTCACTCTCCGGTGTCATATAGAAACGTGAAATTTGGCACTAGCATTGATTATGTCATAAATAGGAAAAGCTAATGGGTCCCAACTCGATTATTCAATTCTATGCGCAAAAGAATTAGTGTCCAAATTTTACGTGTGGAATGTAATTTTCTCACTTCCTGATGTCAATTTTATATAAAAGAAACGTTGCATGGTTACCTCCCCGTGGTGTTTCCTGGGTGACACAGAGAACTATGCAAAATGGTGAACATGTTTTTCCGTTATTTCTAAAGTAACCACAACTTCATAAGATTTTCCATGTGAACACCAGATAAACACCAGTACCAAATTAACTTAGGCGAAGCCAGGTATATCAGCTAGTCTTCATATATATCTCCCAATACGTTTAGCCACAATGCAATCCAATATCCTACGTCTTGTAATGATTGCAGTGAGGGGAGGGTGGGTGGGATTTCCCCACAAATCAGTATCCGTCATTATATCAGTGAACTGCTTATGTAGAGGTATAAGTCTAGATGATTTTGTATATTCTGGATGTTCCAGAAAACCAATTAAATTTCACCCTGCTACCTTACTAGCTAGATATTAGTCAGCTGGTTTCCCAACAAACCAGAATCAAAGATTATGCAGTTGTCCTGCTAGGTAGTACAACTTGAAATCGGATAACGCCATTCCGGCCTGTCTCTTAGATCTTTGTGAAATAGTAAATTGAAGCTTGAATCTGGATGGGCCCCAGATAAATCTAATAATAAGGGAATTTAGGATTTCGAAAAATTTCTCTGGAACCTCAATTGACATATGTTGTAGGGAGTACAAACATTTGGGTTGAATTGCCATCTTAATCAAATTTATACGGCCTGCCATGGACAGCGGCAATCCCGACCAGATCTTTAATTTATCTCTTATTGAGTCATGCAATGGGTTTATGTTTTCAGTTATTGTATTTTCATGGTCTTGTACTATATTAACTCCTAGATATTTAAATTTGTAAATCGCTAATAAACCACTGGTAGACACACAAGGGATCGCAACTGGGTTTCGGGCCATATACATTATTGCTGAATGTGTATATAGTTCGGAATGTTGTGAAAAAAGATTTATTATCTCAAGAGCTCATGGGAAAGAATGTTCTGGGTTTCTGAGATAAAAGACCATATCGTCCACATATAATCCCACCGTACTCTCTCTATCCACCCATTGCACACCCATTACGGTTGAGGTATTATGCAGATGAATGTCCAGTGCCTCTATCGCTATTGCAAATAAGGCGGGGGACAATGGACATCCCTAACACGTTCACTCTGACAGTGGGAATTTCATTGATAGTATACCGTTTATTTTCACATTAGCCATAGGTGATTTCTATAGTAGTCTAATCAATCCCCAAAACTGTGGTCCAAAACTAAAACAAATTGGGCAGGCTCCAAAAAATTCCATTCTAAAGAATCAAATCCTGTTTTTTGTATTTAGTTATGCAATCTACCTGGCTATACGATTGTTTGAGTTCTACGAATGTTTATTGTGGTTGATTTTCCAGGTATAAAGCCCATTTGAACTTCATGAATTATAGAGAGAATTATTTTGTTAAGTCTAATGGCTAGTATTTTAGTCAGTATTTTATAGTCTACATTAAGCAATGATATTGGTCTATATGAGTCACATTCAATGGGCTCTTTATGAGGTTTTAACAACACTATTATTAATGCTTCATAAAAAAGAAGGTGAAAGGGAGCTTCCCTGATACACCCATTTCAGAGTATTGTATAATACTGTGGAGAGTTGATCCATATATTTATGATATACTTCCAAAGGAAGACCGTCTGGTCCAGGGGATTTGTTTAATGCCATTTCCTAGATTGCTTGTTGAATTTCTTCTAATTTGGTTGGGGCCTCTAGTAGATCTATCTGTTCAGATGAAAGGCATGGGAAAACAAGGTCCTTAAGACCTCAACTTAAATTGTCTGTTACCAATTTTTTACCTGAGGAAGTATGTACATCTGCATAATATTCTTTAAATCTGATCATAGTAGATTGAGAATCTGTAAGTATCTGCCCATCAACAGCCTTAGTTTTAAGCACAGAATTAGATTGTCTAGATGGCTGGACTGGTTACCCATCTCGAAAAAGTACTGTTTCGTAAAAAAAAGAGTTTCCTTTTGGTTTGAACATGTAACTGATGTTCATAAAGACGAGTCAGTCCTAGCTAATTTGATTTGTTAATATTGTGGGGTTTGTTATATATCGTCTTTCTGCGTCAGCCACCTGTTGTTCTATCAGCAGATCAGCCTGGGAGGTAGTTCTTTTGATATAAGATATAGTTGATTTCCTGTATTTCTCCCTCATGTATTTGAAGAAACATAGATATTTGGTCTGGTATACGGTCCTGTGATCCCATCAATTTTAACCAAAATGGGTTAAGCTTCCAAATAGGGGAAAAATACTATCCTGGGAATTGAAAATTGAGAAGGATCGGACTATCTAGCACCAGGTTATTAAGGTTATTAAGGTTAAATGAAGAGTAATTTTCGAGGAGCTGAATATATAGTCTATGTGAGACAGAGACCCTCTACCAGGGGAATAACAGGTCTATTCACAGATATATGGGTTTTTAAAGTGCCATAAATCCACCCATCCCACTCCATCAAACATCTGCTTCATGGATGAGTAGCAGGTATCTTGAAGCATTTGCTGTAGATTAAATGTATCTTTAATAGGATGCATAATCTGATTAAAATCCCCCATGCATATTATTTCAGCTAGTGGATATTGATGTAGGAACATTACTGCTGCTTGTAGAACATAGGCATTCTCATGTGGGGGTGATAAATACATAAAATACCATATTGTCTAGCATTCATTTCAGCGTGTACAAAAACAAATCCACCTTTGGGATCTTTACCGGAGTTTATCGGATTCCATCATAGAGTACAATGAACTAAGAGAGAAACACCCCAGAGAATGAGGTGTGAAGGGAGTGACAAGACCATTGAATCCATGGTTTCCTCAAACAATCTATTCTTCTAGAATCAGGTGTGTCTCCTGTAAACCAATTATGTAGGAATTAAATTGGCTAATATAAGAGAATACTGCTGTCCTTTTAGCTGGGGTACCTAGATCTCGCACATTTCATGTCATACGTTTTAAAGGGGTTGTCCCGCGAAACAAAGTGGGGGTATACACTTCTGTATGGCCATATTAATGCACTTTGTAATGTACATTGTGCATTAATTATGAGCCATACAGAAGTTATTCATTTACCTGTTCCATTGCTAGCGTCCTTGTCTCCATGGTGCCGTCTAATTTTCAGCGTCTAATCGCCCGATTAGACGCGCTTGCGCAGTCCGGTCTTCTTCTTTTCTGAATGGGGCCGCTCGTGCCGGAGAGCGGCTCCTCGTAGCTCCGCCCCGTCATGTGCCGATTCCAGCCAATCAGGAGGTTGGAATCGGCAATGGACCGCACAGAAGACCTGCGGTCCA
The DNA here is from genome assembly GCF_035609145.1 of Eleutherodactylus coqui. Lineage (NCBI taxonomy): Eukaryota > Metazoa > Chordata > Amphibia > Anura > Eleutherodactylidae > Eleutherodactylus > Eleutherodactylus coqui. The sequence goes on from NC_089840.1 coordinate 154,709,320, forward strand.
CCGAGGGTGAAGATCCCAGCGGCCATCTTCGCAAGGTAAGTAAGAAGTCACCGGAGCGCGGGGATTCAGGTAAGCACTATCCGTTTTTGTTTTTTTTAACCCCTGCATCGGGTTTGTCTCGCGCCGAACGGGGGGGCTATTGAAAAAAAAAAAAACCCGTTTCGGCGCGGGACAACCCCTTTAATGACATATATGATATATATCAGAATTGAATAATAGGATATTACTAGAGATGAGCGAGCATACTCGTCCGAGCTTGATACTCGTTCGAGTATTAGGGTGTTCGAGATTCTCGTTACTCGTAACGAGCACCACGCGGTGTTCGGGTTACTTTCATTTTCTTCCCTGAGAAATTTGCGCGCTTTTCTGGCCAATAGAAAGACAGGGAAGGCATTACAACTTCCCCCTGCAACGTTCAAGCCCTATACCACCCCCCTGCAGTGAGTGGCTGGCGAGATTAGGTGTCACTCGAGTATTAAAATCTGCCCCTCCCGCGGCTCGCCACAGATGCATTCTGACATTAATTCAGGGAAAGTGGTATCTTGGTGGAGCTGCTATAGGGAGAGTGTTAGGAGTATTTTAGGTTTCAAGAACCCCAACGGTCCTTCTTAAGGCCATAGAAATCGCAGATCGCACCTATGTGCGATCTGCGATTTCTGTTCTCTTCTCTATATGCGCTCAATGGGGCAGGCGGCAGCAGCGCCGACCCCATTGAGAACATATAGAAGACAAATCATTCTTCTCTGCCACAGCTGTTACAGCTGTGGCAGAGAAGAACGATGTTTGCCCATTAAATTCAATGGAGCCAGCAATACAGCAGGTTCCACTGAAAGCAATGGGCTGCCGGCGTGCGCGGGATGAATTGTCGGGAAGGGCTTAAATATATAAGCCCTTCCCTGCAAGTCATCCAGAAATGTGTTACAATAAAAATATATACCGGCGTATAAGGCAACGGGGCGTATAAGACGACCCCCCAACTGTCACCTTATACGCCGGCAATACAGTGGAGCAAAGAATAAAAATCATTACTCACTTCTTCTGACGTTCTGCAGTGCTGCTGCAGGCTGTCGCTCCCTCCTGGTTCCCGGCAGAGCATTGATTTCTCTACGAAGGGCTTTAAATCCCCATCTCACGGAGGTCCTCCGCACGACTCCCCGCTGTCCCGATGCTTCGGGTGCCGTAGCCATCCTTCTGCGCATGCGCGCCAGGCGGCATTACGTCAGCCGATGCGCAGAAGCCCCGGCGGCGCGGGAGACTTAAAATCTCCTGGCTCCTGTAGGTAGCCGGGAGGCAGGAGATGTCAGCGGGGACTGTGGTGAGCTGTCCCCGGTACCGCGATCGCCGTTATACAATGGATAACGACGATCGCAGAAAAGTGAAAAAAAGCGTAAAAAAAGAAAAGTTTCACCTCCCCTCATGGATCCGATCCATGAGGGGAGGTGAAAATACTCACCTCAGGTCCGCCGATGTCCTCCGGCCGGTGTCGGGACCCCCCGCTGGCTTCTGCGATGTGCCGATGCGGCGCGCATGCGCAGAAGCCGGCGAGCCCGGCAAATTCAAAATCTCCCTGCACCCGGCTGTCACAGATAGCCGAGTGCAGGGAGATATGACTGGGGACCGCTGTATGTGGTTTCCAGTCATATGATCACCGTTATCCATCAGATAACGGTGATCATATAAAGTTAAAAAGTAAAAAAAAAAAAAAAGTTAAAAGTAAAAAAAAGTTTAAAAAGTTAAAGTTTCATCTCCCCTTATGGATCGTATCCGTAAGGGGGGATGAAATTACGTACCCAAGGTCCCGGATTTGTTCCCTGGTGGGATGTTGATCCGCGGATCTTACCCCAGCTTCGGCGCATGCGCCCGTCAGCGTGATGGCGGACGCATGCGCAAAAGTGAAATATTGCCCAAGAAATATAAAATCTCCCTGCTGCTGGCTACAAAAGGTAGCCAAGAGCCTGGAGATGTCACGGGGAGCCGCGGTATGCGGTTACTGGTCACGTGATCGCCGTTATCCAATGCATAATGGCGATCACGTAAAAGTTCTTTAAAAAGTGGCAGTTTCATTTCCCCTCACCGATGCAATCGGTTGGGGGAGATGAGACATCTTCTCGGAGGCTTCTGCATTTGAATCCAGATGCGATAATCCTCCATGGACCCTTCCGGCTGCTGCGCATGCGCCCGCCGGCAAAATGCCGGACACATTCGCAGGAGCCGGGAAGCCCAGGAAATGTTAAATCTCCTTGCTCCCAGCGACCAACGGTCGCTGAGTGCTTGGAGCAGTGACCGGTGGCCTCGCTGAGCGGTCCCCGGTCACGTGATAAAGTAGCGATCTAACATTAGGCCGGTCACGCGTGACCGGAGAGGAATTACAGGTTCTGCATGTGCTTGGTCAGTGGTAATCCACGGATCAATCGCATGCATTGGATTACACAATTCCCCCCAATTAGCGGGTCGGAATTACGTAATCCACTCGCAGAAACAGAACACAGCATGCTATATTTTACCACGAATATCTGTGACCTAGAGCCCTTTGTGCTCTATGACCGCGGATATACCCGCACCCCATATGCAAACACATTGTGTACGGGCTGCGGGTACCCGGGTCATCTCTAAGCGACGGCACGGGAAATGCAAACAAAAAACCGCCTGTGTGAGTAGGCAGTTATGCGCAGTACATTACGCAACCGTACGCAGGGTCACAGCCGGGCTCACAGCTGGAATCCGCTGCAGGCCTCGGCAAGCGGATTCCGCCTACGGCTACGTGAGCCCGGCGTTATTCAGACCGCTACCTGTAATCCGTAATTTACAAGAAGCCCCGGGAACGTTCGTCTTCCTGCAGTTCCAGGAGCAGCTTGTTGAGCGCCTTCTCTGTGAGACCGCTGCACCGCAGCAAGATTACAAAGCCTCACAGCGCCACTTTCTACACCCCATCCCCGCCGCTGAGGTTACGAAATACCCCCCAAAATACATGAGAGGAGGGGGGGGGGGATACCCGGTTTTCTTGCCCCATGTGCCCAACCCAACCAGCCTCCGTAATTACCCCTGTCTTCGGACATAAAACGCAGTTTATATTATTACCTTTATCTAATATTTAGGGAATGCCAAAAATGGGGATGGCCGGGGGATGGGGGGGATTATTTTTAGGAAGTCAAATTTTTTTCCGTATAAGTGGGCAATGGGGCCTGGAATTTATTCAGTTCTGCCCTGAAATCCAGCGGGCATTCCCTCCATTATGGGCCTAGCCATGTGTCCTGTAAGTAGATTAGGACCACAATGGGTATGTTTCTGAACACGGGACAAACGGGGGTATCCATTTTGGGGTGAACGTCTTCATTCCTATGTACACTGTACAAAAAAACAGTTTTCAAATTGACAAAATTGCCAAACAAATGAAAATCGTAATTTTTTCCTTTTGCTTTGCTTAGATTCATTCAAATACTTTGGGGTCAAAATATGCAGGACACCCCTAGATGAATTTGTTAAGGGGTCTAGTTTTTAAAATGGGGTCATTTGTGGGGGTTCTCTATCGTTTTGGACGCTCAATGGCTCTACATGTGGGCAATTGGGACTGGAATTTATTCCGTTGTACCCTGAAATCCAACGGGTGCTCCTTCCATTATAGGCCTAGCTATGTTTCCTTTAAGTAGATTAGGGCCACAATGGGTATGTTTCTGAACACGGGACAAATGGGGGTATCCATTTTGGGGTGAAAGTCTTCATTCCTATGTACACTTTCCAAAAAAAAAACAGTTTTTAAATTGACACAATTGCCAAAAAAAATGAAAATCATAATTTTTTCCTTCTGCTTGGCTTAGATTGATTCAAAAACTGTGAAGTCAAAAAAGTCATCATACCCCTAGATAAATTCGTTAGGGGGTCTACTTTTCAAAATAGGGTCACTTGTGGGGGTTCTCCATCGTTTTGGTCACTCAATGGCTCTACAAGTGGGCAATGGGGACTAAATCTCCTTCAAGCAAAATTTCTGTTCCGAAAGCCACCGGTTGCTCCTTTCATTTTGGGCCCCATTGTGCATATAGACGTAATACTAGGGCCGCAATGGGTATGTTTCTGAGCACAGGACAAACAGGGGTATCCATTTTGGGGTGCAAGTCTTCATTCATATATGTGCGGTACAAAAAAAATTGCTTTTAAAATGACAGAATTACCAAAAAAATGAAAATTGTAATTTTTTT